>NC_142517.1:17812500-18017500 GCF_057876585.1 Rhinolophus sinicus
ACAAAGAATGGAAGATTTCTTAGTTACAGTAATTAGGGGAGTTAAAGAATGGAATTGTACACAATAATATACACATCTCTAGCATATAATTTTACTTATTTTAATCTAAAGTTTGCATATCAACTATTTTGCTAATTAATAGTTGACGTTCATGTTTAGGCATAAAATACATACTGAGTGTTAGAAACACAATTTGTTTTAAAGTTAATATCAGTATCTTCTCCACTACAACTATTAGAGGGAAGGGTAAAACTTGAACCACGGTCCTTCTGACACAGATATTCTGTGTTTTTAATTATAACACCTGCTACTCTTCTTGTAAGCAAATCGTATATAATCAGAACTTAAAATTTTATGGGTTCATTTGCAAACTAGTCTCAGGTTTGCAGATTATTATGATTTATGTTGAATAAACTATTGGTCATAGTAGAACGGAAACTTAAATTTTGTTTTTGTTTTTTCTTTAAACTTTTTCTCTCCTAGCATACAATATTGGTAATAAATAAATTTGAGATTTGAATATTAATTTGGGGACATATAAAACGGTGTTTTATGTGTATTGATGCACATTTGTGGAGGATTGGATAGGTTTTGATGAGGAGGTACATTTTAATCAAATAATGCAGTATGTTCTTCCTACTCAGCACTGGAAATCTATTCATTTCTCTTTGAAATAGTTTCTTCATTCTGTGGGCTGTTTCATTTATTCATTAGATTTTTATTTTATATTGGGGCTAAATACTGTATTGCCACTATGGACAAAAAAAGAAAAAAAAAGAAAAAAAAAGATAAACGAGTGAGGCACCTGAGTCAGGAGAGGTGGCAAAGCAGAATATGAAATAAGGCTTAAGAGTTGAAACAGGACTGGAACTCAGGCTTTGTCATCCAGAATAAGCAATGGGGATCTACCATAATAGATAATCAATGGCTAACCTAATCAAGTTTTCAATATATCCTCTTTCAATTGTTAGAAATTAGAGTTATTCCAGAAATTTTCAAGATGGCCATCCAACAAATAATAGTATATTCTGGGCACTTACCCTAAAATGCTACTTATTATTTTTGTTATTTTGGGCAAATTAATGAACTCTAACCGTGCCAGTTTCCCATCTATAATGGAGATAATACTAATAGCACTTATAACACTGGATGATGATAAGAACTAATTAATGTTACATTCATAAAGAGATTAACAAAGTCAGATGGATACACCATTAATGTTATACAATATATTTTAGTAAACAAGTATACATATTTAGTTTATTCTCATTTCTACAATTTTAATTTGTTATATTGATCTATAAAAAAACACTCACCACTTCCTAATTTGGTTCTTCATCTATGTGTTGTCACATTGTCTAGTTTGGGTAAAATCTAATTTGGTAATCATGTACTGAGAGTTTTTAGCTATCATTAGTTACTCATAGAGTAAGTAAACTGGTAGTAAGGCAGTATAAAAATAGTCTTTTCTTACAAAACTAGAACTGATGAGAAATCATATACATTCATAAGATTTCCTCTTAAATTATTTTTTGTATCGTTCCCTAGGTAGAAAACTGAAAAATGAAAGCCACTTTGTTTTCAACACTTTAAAAAAATCAATTTTAGTTTATTATACCTTCTTTAAAAAAAAGTCCCACAGTACTAGGGATGAAATATTTTTCATTTTGTGTAAAGCTGGGTGTTACTTCCCTTAAGACAATCAAAACTATGTTGACTATTTTGTTTTATGACTCTAAAAATACAGTTAGTATAATTCACTTTTTAAGATTTTTAATTTTTCCTTCCAGAATTATAGATTTCTATCATATTAGTCAAGAATTATTGAGAAAAAAACATAAACAACAGATCTATCTAGCTAGCTACCTAGCTATCATCATCTATCTAAGTTACATATTTAGAGAGAAAGAGATTTTAAGGAATTTGATCACGGGACTATGGAGTCTAAGAAGTCCCAAGATCTAGAGTCAGCCAGCTAGAGACTCAGGGAAGCTGATGGTTTAAGTTCCGGCCCAAATTGGAAGGTAAGAAAAGCAAGCGAGACAAAGGTGTGAGTCATTATCCAAGGACAAGAGAAGACAGATGTCCTAGCTCAAGCCAAAAAAAAAATTCCCTGTTAGCCTATTTGGTCTATTCTGATATTCAAACGACTAAACAAGCCCCCCACACATTAGAAAGGACATCCCAATCTAAACAGTGCACAAATTCAAATGTTAACTTTTTTCTAATTTATTACATAAACTATGGCATCAATTTTTAATGGCACACCATGAATTTCGTTTTGCGGAAACTCTTTATCTTCCCAATATCTAAATTTTGGAGTAATTCAGAACTGAATACTCAGACTTCATTAAATCTGTATTTCTAACCATTACTTAGATGGTCTCGCACAGTATTATAGATTTGATTGTTACCTAATACTGACAATTGCAAAATTAGTTATGTAGCCCAGATCTGTTCTCCAAATTCCAGACTTAAAACTCAAAAACCCAGCTGTCTTTTAGCATCTTCATTTGGATGTCTAATAATGATCTCAATTCAAGTACAAATAATAACTGTTAATATTCCTCTTCACCAATAAACAAAAAAGACATCCAACTAATTCCCGTCAGTTTTCATGTCATCAACTGGTGACACTAACTTTCTAGTTTCTCAGAAGAAATGAATTGATGCAATTATTATTCCTTTTTTTCTCTTTACACATGTCATCTGATGTCGTCAGAAAATCCTATCAGCTGTTACTTTCATAACATATCAAGAATATAACCACATCTCACCATTTCCATTGTCACCATTCTGGCCCACATCTCTTAACACTGGGCTATAATTTCTTTTTACTTTTTTTTTTTTAATTCAAGTTTATTGGGGTGACAATTGTTACTAAAGTTACACAGATTTTGGGTGGACAATTCTGTAATACATGATCTATATCTCACATTGTGTGTTCACCACCCAGAGTCAGTACTCTTTCCATCACCATATATTAGACCCCGTATACACTCTTCTAGAGCCCTCTCCCCCTTATCCTCTGGTAACCCTTAAACTATTTTCTATGTCTATGAGTTTTTGTTCCTTCATTTGTTTGTCTTCTTTTGTTGTTTTCAGTTTTATATACCACATATCACTGAAATCATATGGTTCTCTACTTTTTCGGTCTGACATTTCATTTAGTATTATAATCTCAAGATCCATCCATGTTGTAACAAATGGTCCTATTTCATCTTTTCTTACTTCCAAATAGTATTCCATTGTGTATGTATGCTACAACTTCTTTATTCATCAATCGAAGGACATTTTGGTTGTTTCCATGTCTTGGCCACTATAAATAAAGCTACAATGAACATTGAAACAAACATGTCTTTATGGATACATGTTTTCAGATTTTTTGGGTCTATATCCAGGAGAGGGATTGCTGAGTCATATGGTAATTCTATTCTTAATTTTTTAAGGAACCTCTGCACTGCCTTCCATAGTGGCTGCACCAATCTACATTCCCAAAAACAGTGTATTTGTCTCCACAGCCTCTCCAACACTTGTTACTATTTGTTTTGTTGATGATAGCCATTCTAACTGGGGTGAGGTGATATCTCATTGTGGTTTTCATTTGCATTTCTCTGATGATTAGTGATGTTGAGCATTTTTTCATATGTCTATTGGCCATGTGTATGTCCTCTTTGAAGAAATGTCTCTTCAGGTCCTCCGCCCATTTTTCAATTGGGTTGTTTTTTTTGTTGTTGTTTTGAGTTATATGAGTTCCTTATATATTTTGGATATTAGCCCCTTATCGGAGGTGCTGTTTGCAAAAATTGTCTCCCATTCTACTGGCTGCCTCTTTGTTTTGTCAATGGTTTCTTTTGCTGTGCAGAAGCTTTTAAGTTTGATATAGATTTATTTTAGCTTTTACTCCCCTTACTTTGGTGTCAAATTCATAAAATGCTCTTTGAACCCAAGGTCCATAAGTTTAGTACCTATGCTTTCTTCTATGCAATTTATTGTTTCAGGTCTTATGCTTAGGTCTTTGATCCATTTTGAATTAATTTTGGTACATGGTAACAGATAGCAATCCAGTTTCATTATTTTGCACATGGCTTTCCAATTCTCCCAGCACCATTTATTGAAGAAGCTGTCTGTTCTCCATTGTATGTTTTTGGCTTCTTTGTCTAAAATTATCTGTCCATATTTATATATGTTTATTTCTGGCTTCTCAGTTCTATTCCATAGATCTGTGTGTCTGTTTTTCTGCCAATACCATGCTGTTTTGATTATTGTTGCCCTGTAGTACAAGCTAAAGTCAGGGAGTGTAATACCTACAGCTTTGTTCTTTTTTCTTAGGATTGCTTTGGCTATCTGGGGTCTTTGGCGGTTCCATGCAAATCTGATGAATTTTTTGTTCTATTTCTTTAAAAAAATCCATTGGTGTTTTGATGGGGATAGCATTAAATTTGTATATTGTTTTGGGTAATACAGCCATTTTAACTAAATTCATTCTTCCAATCCATGAGCACAAAATATCTTTCCATTTCTTTGTGTCTTCTTCAATTTCTTTTAAAAATGTCTTATAGTTTTCAGCCTATAGTTCTTTCACATCCTTGGTCAAGTTTATTCCTAGGTATTTTATTCTTTTTGTTGCAATTGCAAAAGGAATTGCTTTTTTTTTTATTTCTTTTTCTGAGATTTCATTGTTAGTATATAGGAATGCAATGCACTTTTGTACATTGATTTTGTAGCTGGCAAATGTACTGAATTCGTTTATTGTTTCTAGTAGCTTTTTGTGGAGTCTTTAGTGTTTTATATATATAGCATCAAGTCATGTGCAAAGAGTGACAATTTAACTTGTTCATTTCCAATTTGGATGCCTTTTATTTCTTTGTCATGCCTTATTGCTCTGGCAAGGACTGCCAACTCTGTTGAAAAGCAGAGGTGATAGGGGAGAGCCCTGTCATGTTCCTGAATGTAGAGTATAGGCCTTCAGTTTTTCACCGTTAATTATGAGATTAACTGAGGGTTTCTCATATATGGCCTTTACTATGTTAAGGTATTTTCCTTCTATACCTATTTTATTAAGTGTTTTAATCATAAATAGATGGTGCATCTTGTCAAACACTTTTTCTGTATCAATTGATATAATCATATGATTTTTGTCCTTTATTTTGTTTATGTGATGTATCACATTGATGGATTTGTGTATGTTGAACCATCCTTGAGTTCCTGGGATGAACCCCACTTGGTCGTGATACATAATCTTTTTTAATGCATTATTCTATTCGATTTGCTAGAATTTTGTTTAGGATTTTTGTATCTGTATTTGTCAGAGTTATTGGTCTGTAGTTTTCTTTTTTGTATGTGTTATCATTACCAGGTTTTGGTATCACCTAATGTTCACCTTATAAAATGAGTTAGGGAGTACTGTCTCTTTTTCAATTTTTTGGAAGAATTTGAGTAGGACAGGTATTAGATCCTATTTGAAGGTTTGGTAGAATTCACTAGTGAAACCATCTGGTCCTGGACTTTTGCTTTTGGGAAGGTTTCGAATGACTGATTCAATTTCCTTACTGGTGATGGATCTATATAGATTTTCCAGTTCTTCATGCTTCATCCTAGGAAGGCTATATGTTTCTAAGAACTCATACATTCCTTCTAGGTTATTGAATTTAGGGCATATAGTCCTTCACAGTATTCCTGGATGATCCTTTGTGTTTCTGTGGGTTCAGTGATAACTTCTCTTTCATTTCTGATTTTGTTTATTACTGTCTTTTCTCTTTTTATCTTAGCGAGTCTAGCCAAGGGTTTGTCAATTTTATTAATCTTTTCAAATACCAGCTGTTTGTCACATTAATTTTTTCTATTGTCTTATTGTTCTCTATTTCATTTAGTTCTGTCCTGATTTTTATTATTAACTTTCTTCTGCTGAACTTGGGTTTCAATTTTCCTTCTTTTTCTAGTTCTTTCAGGTGTAACATTAGGCTATTTATCTGGGATTTTTCTTATTTTGAGATAGGCCTATAATGATATATATTTCCCTCTTAAAACTGCTTTTGCCACATGCCAAAAATTTTGGTCCGATGTATTTTCATTCTCATTTGTTTCTATGTATCTTTTGATCTCTCCTCTGATTTCTTCTTTGGCCTGGTCATTCTTCAGAAGTACATTGTTTACTCTCCACATATTGGTGATTTTTTTTTTCTGCTTTCTTTTTGCAGTTGATATCCAATTTCAAAGCCTTGTGATCAGAAAATATGTTTGGTATGATTTCAGTCTTCTAAAACTAGTTGAGGCAAGTTTTATGTCCCAATATGTGGTCTATTCTTGAGAATGTACCATGTACACTAGAAAAAAACATGTGTAGTTTGATATTCTAGGATGAAGTGCTCTATAAATGTCAATTATGTCCATTTCATCTAATGTGTCATTTAGTGCTGCTATTTCTTTCTTTATTTTCTGTTTGGATGATCTATCCATAGCTGTCAATGATGTATGTAGGTCCCCTACTATAATTGTGTTGTGGTCAATTTCTACCTTTAGTTCTGTTAGTAGTTTCTTGGTATATTTCGGTGCTCCCTGATTAGGGGCATAAATATTGATTACTGTTATGTTTTCTTGTTGTATAGTCCCCTTTATCATTATGAAATGTCCATCTTTGTCTCTTGTTACCTTTTTTATCCTGAAGTCTGTTTCATCTGATATCAGTATGACTACACCTGATTTTCTATGGATACCATTTGCTTGGAGTGTCAATTTACATCCTTGTACTTTGAGTATATGTTTGTCCTTGTAGCTGAGATGTGTCTCTTGCAGTCAGCATATGGTTGGGTTTAGTTTTTTGATCCAATCTGCTACTCTGTGCCTTTTTATTGGTGAGTTCAGTCCATTTACATTTATGGTGACTATTGATATGTGAGGATTTCCTATCATTCTATCTTTGGTTTTCTGGTAAGTCTGTGTCTCCATTGTTCCTTTGCCTTTGTGTTGTTGTGTATTATTTCTGTGTGGTGGTATTTTATGATGTTTCCCTCTGTTTCTTCTTTTATTACAGCATATATTTCAGTTCTGAATTTTTTTTTTGAGTGGTTACCATTAAGTTTATGTAAAAGAAAGTTTCATATTTTGAGTATTCCATTTTCTTCAGCATGCTTACTTTCTCCATTCCATATTCTGGTTCAGGCCTTTTCCTCCCCACTTTTATCTTTTGGTTGCCACAAATTATCCCTATTTATGCTGGTCGAATAGCCTCCTTTAGCATTTCTTGTAGTGCTGGTCATGTGTTAGAAAATTCCCTCAGCTTCTGTATGTCTGGAAAGGTTTTATTCCTCCTTTACCTTTAAAGCATATCATGCCTGTATATATTATTCTTGGCTCATAATTTCTCTCTTTCAATAGTTTGAATATTTTATTCCACTCCCTCCTGTCTTGTAGAGTTTCTGCTGAAAAACCTGATGATAATCTAATGCCCTTTCCTTTGTAGCTTACCATCTACTTTTCCCTGGCTGCCTTGAGCATTCTTTCTTTGTTGTTAATTGTTTAACAGCTTTAGTACAATACACCTTGGAGAAGACCTATTGGGGTTGAGGTTTTTGGCATTCTATTTGCTTCTTGGATTCGAGGATCCAGTTCTTTCCACAAGTTTGTAAAGTTTCACCAACTATTTGTTTGAATATACTCTCTGTTCCCTTCTCTCTTTCATCTCCTTCTGGTATGCCCGTTATTCTTACATTGTTCTTTCTCATGGAGTCAGACAGTTCTTGTAGAGTTCTTTCATTTTTTCCAAGTCTCAAGTCTCTTTCTTCTTCCATCTGTGTCATTTCCAGATTTCTGTCTTCAATGTCACTGATTCTTTCGTCCATCTGGTAAACTCTAGTACCTAAGCTGGCTATTTCCTTCTTCAGTTCTTTTATTGAGTTCTTAATCCCCAGAAATTCTATTTAGTTCTTTTTTAAAATTTCAATCTCTTTGGTAAAATGTTCATTTTGTTCTTTGATTGTGTTTCTGAGTTCATTAAACTACCTGTCTGTGTTTTTTTGCATCTCATTGAGTTTTTTAAGAGCTGCAATCTTGAATTCTCTGTCATTTGAGTCACATATTTCTATGTTTTTAAGTTCATTTTCTGGAGACTTTTCATTTTCTTTCTGAGCTGTCTTGTTACCTTGGCTATTCCTGGCAATTACTGATTTATTATTTTTCTTTCTAGACATCTACAAGAGTGGGGTCTGCAACAGGTTAATAGAAAGAAATCTTTCTTTTGTTTTCCAGTAGTTGTTGGTGAAATGTTGTTTTCTCTCCAATTGCAGCCTTTTATTCTCTCTCACACTGTGGAGTTATATTTTATCTGCACTATTCTGACTTCTCACACAATAGGGGGAGTCCCTGGAAAGCAGGCTTCTCCTCTGTGAACAGTTCACCTGGGTCATAGGGTACCACCTCCATGGGGGGATGTGGAGAGCTTCTGAAGTTCCAAAGCTCTTCCTGCACCAGATTCAGAGCTTGTGTGTTTCAGCAGCTCTGTTTACTACTGTAGGGATACTCCCAAGTAAGTAGGGACAGGGGTGGGGTGGGTTATAAGAGGTAGCCCAGAACAATGGCAGCAACCACCACCACATCCAGTCCTGCTTCCTCAGCTCCCTCCCCTTTGCTGGAATTAGTCGTGCTGGTAGTCCATGTCTGTAGATCACAGCTCTCAGAACTACAATTATTCTGTTCTTTTTATCTGACACTGCTACTCTTCTGCTTCTAGCACTGGGCAGGTGGGGATGGAGCGAGCTCTGGGAGGGTAGGGAGGGGGCAGCTAGGCTCAGGGCCTAAGGCTTTCATTCTGTGCTCAGCAGTGAGGTCTTATGCCACTGCTCTCAGCCTTCTTCCCTCAGTGTTTGCTCCGAGGTCTCTGCCATGAGCTTTGGGTTAACCATGTTAAATGTGTTCCCTCAGCCATGTGGGCCATCAGCGGAGCCCTAGCAGTCTGAGTTCTTCCCTCTCTTATAGCTGTGGTAGTTCTGGAATGCAGTGATCTCGGAGCACCGAGCTAGGTGTATGTCCTTCACCTATGAAGCCCTGTCTCCGCACTTCTCTCTTCCCTCCTCCTCAGTTCACGCAATTTGTCCACCTTTAGATGATTTCAGTTGTGTGCCTCTCAGTCTTGCCTGTCTGCTGCGAGTTATAGTTGTTAAATTTGTTGTAAATTCTAGGGGAGATTTCAAGAGGCTCACCTCACTGCCATTTTTATGATGTCTATATTTTCTATATATACTTTCCGGTTTGTTTTACTTTTGGCAGTTGCTTCAAACTGCCACCAATTCCCCTCCAGTTTCCCTCCTCTTTAGTCTATCATTTTATTCCCCAAATGGCACCTGATGGATCCCCTTGTGAGGAGTGGGGGCGCCTATGATTTCTTATCTCACGTAGAAAAAAAGCTAAGCAGCTAGTGATGGTTAATTTTATATCTCAACTTGACTAGACCACAGAATGCCCAGATACTTAGCAAAACATTCTGGATGTGTCTCTGAGGGCATTTCCACATGAGATCAGCATTTGTATTGGTAGAAAACTACAACATTTGTATTGGTAGACAAAATTGCCCTCCCCAATTTGGGTTGTCATCATCCAGGCTATTAAGAGCCTGAATAGAATAAATGAAGGGAGAACTTGCTCCCTCTCTCTAACCACTGGAGCTGGAACATAGGTCTTCTCCTGCCCTGAACTTGGAACTTAGACCAGGGACATTCCTGGTTCTCTGGTCTTCAAACTCAGATTAGAATTCACACCAATGGCTTTTCTGAGTCTCCATGCAGAAGTCAGATTGTGGGATTTCTCAGCCTCCATAATCAAGTAAGCCAATTCTGTATAATACATCTTCATTTATGTCCTCTTTGTTGTGTTTCTAAGGAGAACTGTGGCTATTATGGTGCTTATGATCTGCATGGCCATCTGTGAGTTGGCTTATAACCCTTGTTCTCTTTCATACCCTCCCTCCATTTTTTCACTATGCTCTAGTCACATTGGTATCTTTCTTCTCCCCACTCCCACAATGCAATAGTGGATGTACTTCTGACTGAAGACATTTACAATTGCCTGGATATTCCTTATTCAGATATCTGCATGTTTGGCTCTCTCACTTTCACTCAAGTCTTCATTCAAAAGTCAGCCTTCCAGTGAAGTCTCCACCTGCTTCTTACCTATATAATTTCATTTGTAACCAACTTCCCCCAAATAAAAATTTCACATCTCCCCCTTATTTATTTTCCTACACAGCACTTATCACTCTTTAACATGACATCCGTTTTCTTATTTACATAGTTTCTTGCTGTGTTCTTCACTAGAATGCTCATAGTTTTATACTGATTATCATTTGTTTTGATAATTAATATGCCCCAGGTGCTTAGGTTAGTGGCACATAGTTGGCACTCAATAAATATTTGTTGAATGGATAATTGATAAAATTCTATTATTTTTACATTCAAAATATATTCTGAATCTTTTAATTTCTTGCTAACTATGTTATTACCCTCCCTGGTCTTATACTTGGCCCCTTCTCTCCTAAGATATTATAAAGTTCTCGGTTTCTCCCCTTGTTAGATGACCATCTATTCTTCAAAAAATAACCACAATGACTTTTTTCAAGGCATAAATCAAGTGATGTCTCTTTTGCTCAAAATCCCACCATAGCTTCATAGTTCACTCAGAATGAAATATGTAGTACTTAACATGGTGTTAATTTGATGTGAGTTTCCATCTATGTTTCTGCTCAGAGTGACCAGTGTACCTCTGAAAAAGGTTGACCTATGTAAGTAGAAGCCTCTTTGGGATCTAAAATATTGATATTTTATTCTCATATGATGGTGTTTCTTTGACTGTTGAAGCATCAATAGTGTTAACATGCAATGCAATATAGAGAATATTTCTGTATAAAGTCAATTTATAAAAATATCTTGTGACTCTCTAGAGGGAATTAGCTCCAGAAATTATCAAAGGGTCTCATTATAGGTTTTCTCCCCCTACATGGCAAGCACATGAATTGACCTCCAGAGAAAGGATTTTAATGAGGGTTCAGTTTATAAAATATTGTTTTCATTTCACTCCATAATAAATATTAAAACCAAGTAAATATAGTTTTGAACATTTTCAAGACTTATTGATTCCACAAACATATTATATATCACCATTACAAGGAAATATGATTATATTACATTTCTTTATACTGTCATGCAGGGCAAACTTTTATTACCTTTATTAAATAAACTTATAACCTGAGATTCTTAATTTTTTGATCAGCAAAATTTTAAGGGTAAAATATTCCTTTTAAAGATTTCCCTACTGTGTAACATGGCTATTCATATTTGAGGCATATGAGAAGAATTCTAATAATGTGCATTATATGAAGTGTTTGTTGATTAGCAATGCCAGAAAACTTAAGCTACTTGTTCATTTCTGGTTTAATATTAGAGATAATTTATTTTTATAATAACACTTTTGTTATAGCAATAAAACTTGGTATACTGTTATATAATAATAATGCTTTATTACATTAAGAAGCTGTTCATAATATGTTTACTATTTGTTTTCATAAATAAAATTTAAATTATTTTAGTAAGATTTTAATGGAATTTAAGTATCATGAAGGAATTATTCTGAGCATTTTCTTTCAAATCTTTTATTATAGTTAATCATGTATTCTCTTTCACATAATATTATTCAAGAGAAAAGTACCTCAGAGTTTCAAAATACTGTTTTAAATCTATAGAAGGAGATAGCAAATTCTTATAAAACTACATGTTTTGCTCCCTTGAAATCATTGTTTCGAGGTTTAATTAACATAAAGTATAATAAATAGATTTTAAGTGTAAAATATGATGAGTTTTGAGGGATTTATAAAACCTTATGATCTACTTTAGATCAAGACACATAACAGGTCACCCTAAAAATCCCCTTTGTCTTTCCTACACAAGCACCAGAGAGAAAGTTACCTTGATACGCAGTGACTTTGATATAACAACATAGAACTCAGCATGAGTATTACAGAGTAGTCTTCCCCTATGTTGTGGTAAAGAATCAGACTATGCACACATATGTGTTTATAATCATACTTTATCAAGATAGGAGATGGAATTATAACTTTATCTTAAAACTGATTAATTAATACATGCATTATATCAAAGTTTACTTTAGATTTTATTTTGATCATTTAATAAAACACTTACATTAAAACACATAATTCTGTATTTCACCATGCTTCATATGATGAAGATCAATTACACTCTATTATCTAAAAATAAATCAACTAAAGTTATCAGTTTAGAAAAAACTTGTCATCACTTTGAGAATCCCGTGTTTCCCCCAAAATAAGACCTAATCTGCAAATAAACCCTAGCATGATTTTTCAGGATGACATCCCCTGAACATAAACCCGAATGCAATTTTTGGAGCAAAAATCGATATAAGATCTGGTCTTATTTTCAGGGAAACACGATCTTTCATATCAGTAATTTTGTTAACTTCAACATATGTATTAGCTGAATTTTTCAACTTTATTATTTCTAAAATTTTCTAACATCTCCTAAGTCTGAGATATATGCATATGTTACATTTATTTTTAGAAGACATTTCAGAATATTAGTAATTTCTAAAATAACAGAACATTAGGACTACTTTCAGTATTTTTAATTGAAAAGAAAATACGTATTGATGCCTATGTAGTATAAGCCACTACACAGTATTAAACTAATCCTGTTGAATTTTCACATAAATTACATGTCATTTGTTCTGGTATTTTCTCTGCTTGTTTTGGTGATGGTCCCAGAGATTGCTAGCTTTCCCTCAATTCCAGTTTTCTCTCCGTTTGTTTTTCATATTAAGAAACCTATTTTTCATTTGTTAAGTTTTGGTTTTACTTTATTCTGTACTGCATTTTTATTTGATTTTGGAGTTGGGAGGCACTGGTCATACAATTGTTTGGAAAAGTAAGATTCTGTTCCACACTATTCCTTGCATTAGATGTTAGATGTGGCAACGTGACTCAGACTTGCCAGTGGTATAGAGGAATAGTATGAGGTTCAGTTTCTGACATATTCCTTAAGGAAGAATTGTGCTTTCCTCCCCTTCCTCTGCCTTACTACGTGACACATGAGATGAGGTAAACTTGATCAGACAGATGAAGGAAACAAGCTAGGGATGACAAAGGACACCCATAATAGAAGTGTGGTTCCCTGGACTACCTTGTGAACTGTCCCTTCATAAAAGACTTGGATTCTCCATCTCTAGAATACTGACAGAGAACTCAAGTATCATATTTAAGCCACTCTTCTTTTGGGGTTCTGTATCCATCAGCGAAAACTAAGTCATAATTAATACAATGATTTTATCAATCCCAAACTATCTCACTCAGTAATTTACTTCTGAAAAAAAAATGTGTGAATAAGATATTTCCTCCTTTTATTGTGTGTCATTATTCATGATTCCATTGGTATATTTAATTGATTGAATCATTACTGTTTATTAGGTTTGAACTTATTTGATCGGTTCATTATTTTTTCAGAACTCATTTACTGCCAGATATTTTTTTTTTTACTTACCATATTGTAAAAGTTCACAAAATCAAATTTAGAAATACATTCCTGACATGTTTTGTTTCATCAAGAGACAATTAACATTGATCTGTTTGTGAACATTAGTGACTTACAAAATATAAACATCAATAATAAGTATGTCTTAAGTGATTAATACATTTAGTATAAATATTCTTGAAAACATTTTTATACAACATTTAACTATTTCAACAATATATAAGACATCTTTAAAAGGTTGTGAGGATAAATACCAATTAAAAATTCTGCCCTTTAATTTAAATAGCTTTGATTAACTTGTTTAAAGATAAGGGGAGAGATTTGGAAGGAGAGAACTGAGATTGAATATGTCTTTCCTACAAAATCAAGTTATTTACAGAGCAGAGTGAAGTTAATTCTGTTAATTTTAGCTTTCTAACTATTTAATAAAGTAAAACTGTTATTTTCATAACATATATTTCATTCATACATGAGAAATAATATGGTCATTTGCATGTATTTTATGGATTTTTATGTGTGACAGACAGAAGCATGATTTGCATAATCAGGAAGTATTTTTTTACACCATGCACTTCTAATTATGCAATTACAAAATTCTTAAATTCATGATCATAACAAAATGTTTTTAGCCTTCACATTGAATTAATCTTCAGAATTCTGTGACTTTAGTCTTTTTTTTTCCCTGTTTTAAAACAGTCTGTTAGTGCCACTATGGTTCTTAGCCCTTTGTCTGTGAACATTAATTTTAAACTCTATAATATTATCTCAAACATAATGAAAAATGACAATGACAATGGAAAGTCATGTCTCAAGTGATTTTACTTTGTCTTTTTAGAGGACATCACATAACCTGCTTTGGTTAACTGTACACACTATTACTAGGAATGATGCAGAAAATAAAAGTAAATCCGGAGAAAAATATTAGAATAAATAACTACTGTCTAGCTATTAAGAAAAAAAAAAAGAAAGAAAAAAATATATATATTTGAGGTCCTATGAATTATTATACATTTATTATTAAGATATTTCATTTTTTTCTGCCAGGATATTGTCTTATGTTTCCATGAACCAATGTGATAAATGTATAAAAAAGTAAAAGCAACCTTACTTAAGATGATGTATATACTAACTAGTAGTTCAAGGTTTGAAATTCATTTTTCGGAAATATTTGAGATTCTGGAGATTTCCATGAAAAGCAAATTCAGGATATTAAAAAAATAAATAAACTAACTTACCATTACTATGTCATAACGCCAATAGTGGAAACTAGTTAGCAGTTTGAAATGTTGCAAAATATATATAATTAAAAGTCTCTGACCAAACCAGAAAGCCTCTCCACAAAACTAGAAGAGAAATCAAACAGTTTCATTATTGAATAAACATTTAACTAAAATGTGATGTGCAATATAGAGAAACCGCTAAGAGATTGCAAGAGCAGAGGAATATCTCACCGTTTTACATTGCTAAGCAGGTACCACTCATTACATACATGCTGTCAAGATAAACTAGCTCTCAAGTAGAGTCTTTAAGGCTTCATATGTGAAGTAGAGCTCATTCTAAACTCACCCGGTATTTGGGTGAACACCTGTGCTAGTCAATGGTTTCATTTATTCAGGGGGAAAATAAAAAGCTTCTCGTGTATTTAATGAAAGGAAGTACTTTTCAAATTGGAATAAGGTACATGCAGAGTCTTAAGAGTTATTTGTATATTTTGGGTAACAGTCCTTTACCAGATGTGTCTTTTGCAGATATTTTCTCCCAGTCTGTGTCTTGTCTTCTCATTCTCTTGGCATTGCTTTCTCAGAGTAGAAGTTTTTAATTTTAGTGAAGTCCCACTTATCAATTCTTTCTTTCATGGATCATGCCTTTGGTCTAGTATCTAAAAACTCATCATCATATTCAAATTTATCTAGGTTTTCTCCTGCTATCTCCTAGGAGTTTTATAGTTGTATGTTTTACACATAGACTCCCTCACTTAAAAGAGTATTGACAGTGATTATTTTTTATGCAGTATATTCATTCTGAGTACATGTGACCTGTTTTTGAACATAGATTAGCTGTAAGTGTTTTCTTTATTTTTTTTCAGAACATTTAAAGTAGAGTATGATAGATAGGCATACAAAATCTGACACCAAACTGCCTGGGTTCATATCTCAGCTGCTCTGATAATCATAAAGATGATCTTCAGCAAGTCACTCTCTCCTTCTAAATTGCTGGTATATACTCTAGTTTCTTTTCAAATGGTATAAATCTTTCACCTTTTACTAAATTGCTGGTAAAACATTATATACCTTGTAGGGTTATGAGGATTAGATGGGTTAATATATGTAAAGTACTTCACACAATTATTTTTTAAAATAGTAACAGGAAAAGGATGAGGAGAAGGAGAAAAAGAATAAGGAAGAATGTCACGCTTCAAGTGTATAGCACTGGATAACACACTTACATTTAGTGTCTCTGGTTATTTAGACTACATATATTTGGTCTGAGAGTTAAGTTTGAGAGCTTCTTGCAACAATGTTGCTAACCCTTTTTTATATCAGAGGGATTATTCATTATGAATTTGTACCAACTGGACAAACAGTTAAGCAAGTTTACCATTTGGAAGTGCTGAAAAGGTTGCATGAAAAAGTTAGACGACCTGAACTTTTTGCCACAATTCATGGCTCTTGCATCACGACAATGCACCAGCTCACATGGCACTGTCTGTGAGGGAGTTTTTAGCCAGTAAACAACTGTACTGGAACAACCTCCGTACTCACTTGACCTGGCCCCCAATGACTTCTTTCTTTACCCAAAGATAAAGGAAATATTGAAAGGAAGACATTTTGATAACATTCAAGACATCAAGGGTAATAACATGACAGCTGTGATAGTCAATCCAGAAAAAAGAGTTACAAAATTGCTTTGAAGGGTGGACTAGGCGCTGGCATCAGTGCATGACTTTCCAAGGGGAGTACTTGGAAGGTAACCATAGTGATATTCACCAATGAGGTATATAGTACTTTTTCTAGGATGAGTTTGCGAACTTATTGTCCAACCTTGTATAAGTGTCATCTGTTTTCCATGGTGAGGAAAACTGTGTAAATTGCTTTTTGAAGTGGTCTCATTTTTATTAAAGGTTAACTTGAATATGCTAATGTAAAAATATATTCTTACTTATATTTAGATAACCTAAGGAATTATTTTATTTTTAAAACATACCTTTTGAAATCACTTTATAATCACAAAATAAAATAGGAAATTGGTTAACTCACCTAACATAAACTGAGGAAATCATGCTAATTTGAAATAAGATAAATGTAAATTTGATGTTTACTCTTATAGAATGTTATAGGGAAAGTTTCTTAGAAACCATCTTAGATCCCACTGAAAGTGAGTTGCTGTTTTCTAAAATTATGCTGAAGCATTGCATTTTAATAAATAAAATAAAATGATGAATATGATCACTCTTAATTCTACTTATCAATGGGGTTGATGTCAAATATTATCATTAATTCTTGAACTGTTTTATATTAGAAAAGACTAGCACTGAAGCAGAAAAACAAAGAAATGAGGTCTAGATTTGGCAAAAGTCAGTTAATGTTTAAACCTAACTGGGCAGTTACCAAATTACTTATGTCGTTCTCTATTTCTGCAAACTTTGCTACATGTACTATTTGCAACACATCTGCATGACGACATTAATACTCAATGATTAATCAGCTCTTACATTTATGTAAAATTTCTCTCCATAAAAATAGTATCGCTGACTTAGTGCTGCACTATGCTTTTATCATCTCTTAATTATCATAGTGTTGCGGATGCTAATCTTGTAAATCCATAAAATTATTACCCATTCACCTAGTGAATATCGTCTAGATTGTTAACCTAGCATTTCTCAAGAAATAAGTAGCTTGAAAAAGAGTAGTTTCAAAATCCATTCTCAATTAAGTGTGGGAAAGAATCTCACAGAAACCAGCAAAAGCATCCTGTGGTTCTAAACCGAGTGGAAAAACACTGTTCAGTATGGAAAGCAGCCTAGGGTTGATGTGTGCGAGTATCCCGGGGGAGAAGAGCCTGGCTGCCACAGATATGTCCATTTCCTGAGCCAGAAAACGTATTTGCAAAAATGAAGAATATTGATATACACAACTATTTATTTGAAAGATACCTTAGGACATTTCAAATTCACTGAAAGAGCGTTTCAAATTTCTTTAAACAGTAGTTTAAAGCTTATCTCCTGTATATGTAGACGCTAAAAAGGCATGTAGAAAATGTCATTGTAATAACAGTAACGGTGTATATGAGTACTGAAATTTATGGTTATGATCTGGCACTGCATAGTTCTCCTAAACCAGAATTTCTGATAGCAGTAAGTTATTAATGTTGGTTCTGTGCTTTTTTGATATATATCTCAGCCTCACCCATTGTTCTCTAATCCAATGCTACCAGCCTACCTCATTTCGGTGCTGAATGACTGTAATAGTCTTACAGCCTGTCATTTGTTCAGAATTTCAATTTTCCAAATCATGATATAAAATGCTGCCTCTTTAAAAATCAGACACATTTTTCACTTTATTTTTTACACATAATTCTCCTTTTGAAATTGCAAATATTATTTCATAGTGATTCTAATCCCAGAAATGCCAAATTCAAACACCCCTACTATTAAAATTAAAACAATTGATAGTTGTCTTTATTCCAATTATATGGTGTCATTTCCCACACTATGACAGAGTGGCCTCAACACACCATTGTTCTTGCTCTCTAATTATTGACTGAAAGAAAGTATTACCATTTATTATCCTAAAAGCAATTTAATCCTTTTTATCAACTGTTTTCCAGCATTTCATAGCATATTTTCAACAATCAAATATAGTAGTTATGTGAGGGTACAATTTATATCCTTCATTTTAAAGGTTTCAACATAACCACATTGCTTAAATGAGGGCATTTAACTAAGGATTTAAGTGAGAATTTCTTTGATTTAAAACACACACATACACACACACACACTCACACACACACACACACACACACGGTCATTTTTTGAATATTTTCCAAACTAAAAATCATTACATTCAAACTCCATGACATAGGACTCTGGGGTCATGACTATCCATTTACTGTATTATTGGAACAAATGTACTCATATCTGTTTTCTGAGGAAGGTTAAGACCTTGCACTTGGGTATACTTCCATTCTTCATTGATAACTTTAGGAGGTCTCCTGGTTGGGTCCGCATGTCTTTTTTTTTTTTTTAATAATTTATTAGGGTGATAATTGTTAGTAAAATTACATAGATTTCAGGTGTACAATTCTGTATTACATCATCTATAATGTAATACATCCCATTGTGTATTCACCACCCAGAGTCAGTTCTCCTTCCATCACCATATATTTGATCCCCCTTACCCTCATCTCCCACTCCCCCCCCACTGCATTTCTTCTGCAAATTCTAATCCATCCCTAAGCCTCGCTGATTACTAACGCATATATATCTGCCATTAACATACATTGCAAAATATCCACACTCCAGTTTCTTGTAGTGTAGACATTGTTTTTGCCAGTCAATAGAACCCAGTTTTGCCATGTAAAACAACTTAAACTTTCACATGTTCCAAATACCAATTTATCAAATACCTGATGTACTTAATAAAATATCTACTAATATAAAGGATATTTTAAATAACATATGATTCATGCATTTAACTGACTATTCTAAATGTTATTTTGAATTCAACATGATAAGTAGAAAACTAGATATATCAAGTATATCAATAGCTCAGCTGTTTTTTATTAGTGTTTTAATAATTTTAAAGTTATCAGAATAATGCACATGCGATGATGTATGTGTTAATTATAATAATCTTGGTAGTTATTCCACAATGAATGTGTGTGTGTGTGTGTGTGTGTGTGTGTGTGTAAAATAATCAGGTTGTAAACTTTAAATATGTACAATTACATTTCTCAGTTATTTCTCAATTAAGTTAAAAAACAATTAACTTTTTTAAAAGCATTATAGGATAGTGCTGCAAAATAGCATGAAACACTATTTAAAAAGTACAACAATTCTGGATTAGGTAAATAAATTAGCATGAGGTACTAACATATAAAATGAACCTACAACCATGTGATGGAATTTTTGCAGTCATGAATTCTTTGAAGAATGCTTAATGAGAAGGTACACGTCTATGCTGATAATAATAAATGACCACCTTTATATGTCAGCCCAATGCTAAGCTAGTTAAAAATATCTTATTTGTTTCTTACAATAATCCAGTGAGGTATGTACTATTTTAATTCCATTTTTACTTATGAATACATTGATGCATGAAAATAAAAAGAAGCATATTATATTATTTTTTAAAACTTCAAAACATTTTTTCTGTCCTTTATAGGAATAAATTAAGAATTACTTTTTTTTTTTACTTTTCCATCAGCTTTCTTTAAAGAGAGCTCATTTTTAAAAGAAAATATGTATTTTCTCAGTTCACAATAACAGAAAATGAATTTTTATTTAAAAATGGGTTTGTTTATTTTGTGCTTAATGTTTTTTTTTTCTTCTATATTCTATATTCCATTTTGGTTTCGTTGTAAGAATCAAGTTGCAGCATATCTCCAGCAGTAGAAGCATATACTACACAGATTTTTCCTTCAGCTTTAGAATTTTCTTACACAATTTTGTCATTCTTTCTGGCACACAGTGGTAATTATTATCATTATTATTTTACAGAATGCACATTTTCTTATCACTGTAACATCTCTTGCTAATAATGCAAGCATTTGACAAATGGCCAATAAGATGAACCAATATATTCAACCTGGCAGAATGTTGCCCCAACAAGGATGAGTTGAACAATGGCTGGATGGGTCCACTGTCTGTCATACCTGGAAGATATTTGCGACTTGGAGACATCCTGAGTACTAACTGAGGAAAAGTAATGTCCAACTTCATCCCATAATTCTGGACTGTCCCTTCCAGGCTTCTGCTATATTTCATCAGGTGTAAAGATTCTCTCTGTTCTGCAAGAAAATGTCAGGTTTAAATTAAGTCTACTACTCATCACTATTCTTGGACAATGCTCAACATGTACGTTTCTTGGAGCATAAATCTTGCAGTTTATTCTCATCCCTCTATTTAATCCTCTAAATTTCCTTTTCCTGATGCATTTCTTCTCCATTCTCCTATTCCTCTAACACTGTTGCTATGAACAGTGTATCTTCTGCTCCAATGTCAATATCTTAAACTGTATTCTTAACTTTTCTTGTTTGTCTGAAAGTTGCTTCTAAGACTATTTCTTAACTGAGCACATAGCTTCCTTATCAGTCTGCTCAGAGACTTTTTATTCCTTCACGTTCCATTATAACTCAGGTTAGAATATAAGATCACTCTGTTCCTTATTCCCATACCATTTCTCCTTTATTCTCTTGTAAAATTCACTATTGATTATGCCATCTTGATATATTTCTCTCTCCAGTTCTCCACTGTGTAATCATCCTCTTTCACAGATATTATCTTTATTCATCTAACATCTTCATATCTGGCCTACAGAATCCCTCTAAATCCATCAGGATGTCTTCATATTCTTGATAAAAAATATTATAATCCCCTATATATAACTTTCTTTATTATATTTTTGTCACCCATCTGATGTTCACATGCTGGATCTTTGGGAAGTAAAGCATCATTGAAGTTACTGTGCTAAATATCCCAATCTCTAACCACAGCCTTTTATCATCACAGGCTATATCTTTCTTTATATACAACTGAGATTCATAGACCATTTCTTTTTAGTTATTTTAACTTTGCTTTTCCATCATTTTGTAACTTCCCAAGCAGTACCTATTTATGTATAAAATCTCTCTATGTAACTTCTCTAAACCTGCCCCCACACAACTAAATGTTGATAGATCAAATAAAATATACTATATACTAGAGTCTATACTATATATTCATAGGCACTAAAACAACATTTCTTAATCTCAGATTATTTTTTTATGATCAAGAAATGTAGTTCTTTATTCACTGCTCATGATAATTTCAAGTCATTTCAAACTATATCTTTTTTTTTTCTTTCCTTTTGTCCCTATAAACTAATGTACTTACTTCACATGGAAAAGAACAAATAAAAGTGTAAGAGAGTAACTTTCCAAACACTCAAATGGATAATTTCAGCTCTCCTCCTTTTTCTTCTGCAACAAGGTAACAAGAGTCTGTCTGATTTAACCACAGTATTTCCATCTGCACTATGATTTCCCTTCCCATCTCCTTTTAAAAAACGTTCACTATCATTCCTCCCTACTTTTCTGGAACATAAAGTCATTTATTTCTACTACACTCAAAACAAATTGCTAAAAATAACCTTCTGATTGTCAAATGAAATAATAAAGTAGAATATAAAATGATGTAACCACCAGTGTAACCTTAATTCAAAAATCTAAAAATAAAAAGTAGAAATTTAGATATATGTATATATATACACACATATATATATATATATATATATATATATATATATATATATATATACACACACAAGCATATATATACATATATATGTATATGTGTGTGTATATGAAGTCCTAACCCATGGATCTTAAAATGTACCTCACATGCTGGTCTATAATTATGGAATTTTACAGTGAAAAGATTATGTTATTTAGTAAACAATTCATATTTTAGAGATGGAAGTATTTTTAAATTTCATAACTCTGTAGTGATAGTTATGATTATAACCCAAGTGTGTGTGTGTTTTAATTGCTGTTCTTATTTCCATTCCGTTGTTAGTTTAAAACTATATTACCTAGCTTTTTATTCTTTCATCATTTGTTTTGCCTTTTGTAGTGGTTAAGAACATGGTCTTTGAAATCAGACAATCCTGAGGCTGAAACCTAGCTCATTTTACAAGAGTGAAAGACACGGCACGGTTAGCTTAACATGTCTAAGCTTTACCATGCTAATATGTATATTGCAATAAAATATTGGCTGACTGATAGGCTTGTTTTGAGTATTAAATTCTGTAATGCATATAAACACCTGCTTATTGCACACCCATCAGGAATGTGCAAAATGTCAACTATTCTTCTAGTCTTGTATTAATTATTGCTATAAAAATTTAAATCTTATTTAGCCAATTATTTGCCAAATACTCTCTTATCCAGCAGGTCAGTATTATTGTTTTCTATTATTGACTTGTTCTGCCAATTTTTCATTATTTTGCAATTATTTATAAAATTGCTTGAAAATCTACTATATACCAATTACTCTGCAACTTGACGCAAATTCAAAGAGAAAGAAGAAAGTTAGTAAAAGTGTTGGGTCTTTGAGGGCAGACATTTTCATTTTCTTCTGTATCAGTTCACATTCTCCCTCGTGTCCTTGATATTTTCTTTATATGGCTCATACTTCCTTCTGTCTTCTAGAGGTGTACACCACACCTATTCTGACATTATAAAGACAGCCTTCTCTATGCAACACGTCTTGCATTGCAGACCATACATATCCCTTCATTACCTGAATTGTTCATGAACTTATTAATAGACATATTGTATTAGTTACTAATTTCTACGTAACAAATTACCACAAACTCGGTGGCTTAAATAACCACCCATTTATTATTGTATTTTCTGGGAGTAAGGAATCCAGGCATGAATTAATTTGGTAGTTTGCTTCAGGATCTGTGATAAGCTGCCAATCAAGGTATCAGTCATGCTGGGAGTTCAACTAAGGCTAGAATAGAGAAGTATCAGCTTCCAACTTCATGAGGTTGTTGGAGGATTCAGTCTCTTTCAATCTTCTGGAGTGGAAGACTCTTTTTTTTTTTTTTTTTTTTTTTTTTTCTGCTAGCTGTTAGCCAGAAGTCCTTCTCACCTCCCGGCAGGCTGTGGGACAGATGTGACCCTTGATTCCTTACCACACAGAGCTCTCCACCATGGCCATTGCTTGCTCAAAGCATAAAACAAAAAGCAATAAGACAAATCCACTAGGAAGACAGAAGTTACACCGTTTTGTGATACAATAATGGAAGTAAAATGACAGCACCTTTGTCATATTCTATGGGTTACAATAAGTCACAGGTCCTGCGGGAGCTCAAAGAGAGGGAATTCTGCAAAGTCGTGGATACCAGGAGTTGGAGATAATTGCAGGGGGAGGCGAATTAGAGTCTGTCTGCTACACATTCTGACATGCGTTCATTTATTCTTCCATAAAAATATTGTTTGTTATACAAACTTGAATGTAAGTTATTAGAGGGCATATATATATTTTTTTCAGTATGTCTGATGACATTTGATAATTCATTTGAAATTGGATGACTAATATAATATGGCGTTACAGATTGGTAGTATTTGAATTTAGCTTATTTAGGGGGGAAATGATAGATACAATGCTCTATAGACATTTCCTAGAATTGTAATAATGTGCTGATTTCCCAAAATTAATAAATAATAAGCCAGGCTAATTTAGTGGAACCTTGAGGGATGTTTGTGAATAAATTTACCACACCAAGCATCCTATTTAAAAATAGTATGTTACATGTAATTTACCCAGAACGCCCACTCATTATTTGTGACATTTAAGCCTTTTCGATTTTTTGGCTATCAAAGTTAATTGTTTTACTTATTCCTGATTCAAGGCATCTGCTATGTCACTGAGTTTTATCGACTGCAATATCAAATTCTCAGCCTGAGTAATCTAAGTAACTGTATGAAAGCACAAGTAAGAAGATAATTAATAGAACATGAGAAATAGACAGCTATCCCTCTTAATATTTGTGGGAGCTCTGGACAGACTGATGTTTGACCTTCTTAACTGAGCAGCTTGCTTTCAACACCCACAACTGATGTACATACATGATCACTTGGCTGTCAATACTCGTGACCTTCTGTTGTGATGGCAACATGCCTGCTCTCAAAATGGTGTTCCAGTTTAGACTGCAGGTGCCAACTAAGTAGACTGGCAGCTCGAAATTCTGAAAAGCCTTCCTCTTGTTCTACGGAAAGTGATGCCACATTAACACCCGCGTGGCTTCTTACCTCCTTACCACCTGTTCATTATTTTTAGGCCAAAAAAGAAATCCATGAAATAAAGCCAATAGTGAACAGCTGACGAAACAACACTGGATGCCAATGGAATATCACAAAGTACAACCTGCTGTCCTGTTTTTAAAAAGGGACGGTTTGTATTCAGAAAGCAGAAATATGTGGGTGTGAACAATTATAGCAACCAAAGGTCATTTTAAGAATAATGATTCCAGGATTATAAGGTATACAACATAATATCATCTTTATTATTTTTCCTGTTAGTGAGAAATAACGAGCTGCCCTACTGTGCATAAAATCATTAGTCTTACGGAAATTCTTGTGCTTTGTGCAGTTGTCATATATATTGTGTGTGTGCTTGTGTGTGTGTGTGTGTGTGTGTGTGTGCATGTACCCACACACACACACACACACACACATCTTTGCTGCAGAACTCCAAAGGAAGTGGAAAAAAGATGGATCAACAGAAGCTACTAGATTGCCACTGAATGATTCTGGCATTATTTGGTTTGGGGAAGGAGAGTGTGTATGCAAAGGTAATGCCTACATTCTCTTCAATTTATTTTTCTTCATATACTATATTGAAGGCCAAATAATAATGGGCTGTTATTAGTGTCTGAAATGTAAAAGTCCCAAGTTTCAGCATAGCTGAAGGAAAAAAAATAACAAAACTACTCTGCTGCTGTTTTGTGCCTTCTGAACCAAAATTGCCAAATTTACTTTTGTCCTCAGCTAATGCCCCTGTTTCATGTTTCACAGAGTAAATACTATTTATCAACTAATACTCACTGCGTATCCCACTTCTAAACCTATAATTTTGCCTCAATTCTCCACTACTTTCTTCTTCCTCTTATACAAAATCAAAGTCTCTACTTGTGCCCTTTCTATCTTTTCAGAAATAACTTTCATTAATTTTTGTACATTCAACCCCTCCTTTCTTCAGGATTGTCTATAAATGTGTAGACATGTGAGAGTATCACTCCTCCTAAAGCAAATTAAAATTGTCCTGACCCTATATCCAGCTTTTCCCATAAGTTTATTCTCCTGACATAAACTTTCTGACAGTCATATCCTCCCATGATGTGTCTATTTTGCCATCTTGTTTCCATCTCTTAACCTATTTCAATCATGATTCGGCACATACCATTTAAAAAAAAACTAACCAATCATAGCATTGCAGTCAAGCTATTTGATATTTTTATATACTAATCTGTAAAATGAAATTGATTATAAAAATAATGATTGCTGACACAACTGACAACTAAAATTCCTTATTAGGTAAAACGCACCAACTCACAGACTCCACAAGCTAAATAAATGCTAACATAGACAAAACTGAATTATATCATTTTTGTTAAATTTCATAATTAATGATCAAAATGTGCAGGAAATCATTTTTGTTAAATTTTTATTTAAATGCTAAAATAGATGCCTCTTGCCTGGGGTTCCATCCAAGCTGACATTGAATCTGACATGCTTTGACTAGTGCTTTATGCGCAGTACTGTTGGAGGTTCAGAGTATAAACAGGATACTCACTCATGTTCCCTTCCAGATCATATATTCTGTGAATATGCGATTTTCCTTGTGTATTGCACTGTACTGTGATGACATGTTTATCAAAGTGTCTACGTACAACTGTGATCTTTTCTGTAAAAATACACAGACACAGATTAACTTGCCAAGGTCATGCAGCAGGTTTGTGACAGAATCAGGATTAAAACTCCCAGAATTCCTAACCAGTTATAGCGATCTTGTTGTTACATTCTTGTAAGTCTGTAGCTTGGATTTGTGAGATAATTTATATTTGAGCTCACGCTCTGAGAATCATTGTGACCCAGTTCCCTTTTAAACCTAAAAAGCGTATTTTTTAAATTGAGAAAAGATCAGATGTGTTGTTTTTATTTGAGTAAAATCTACTGAAACATTGACTTATGCACTAATTTTACAAATTCTGATTTAAACTTTACTTTGTGCTATATGAAAACTTTAGGATTTGCCTTGATAGGTCTATTTGTCTGCTATAGCAGAATATGCTAGACTGGATGGCTGATAAAGAGCAGAAATGTATTTTCACAATTAGGAGGCTGGCATGTCTAAAATCAAGACACTCACAGATTCAGTGTCTGGTGAGGGACTGCTTTCTGGTTCATAGACAACTGTTTTAACTCTGTGTCCCTCCATGGCAGAAGAGATAAGAAGGCTCTCTGGGATCTACTTTCTAAGGGCACTAATTCCATTCATGAGAGCTCCACCCTCCTGACCTCATTACTTCCCAAAGACTCCGTCTCCAAATATCATCACTTTGGAGATTAGGTTTCAATATATGCATTTTACGGCGACCTAAAAATTCAGTCCGTAACATATATGAAGAGAAATATTTGTTTTAAGTAAATGAGTAGTTCCACATGGTTTAGATTGCACAAATACAAACAGTTAAAAGAACATGTGTTTGTGAACTGCTGAAAAATATGCTTTAGGTATAGGTGATATCGATTTAGCCCAAGAGTGACTTACATTAGAAATATAGGCTGTACTTCATAGGCAATAAGGATTTTAAATATGCAAGTCAGGTAGCTGAATTTACCAGCAGTATTAACAATGAGCAGTAAGGAGCTTTGAATTAAGTGTGACATTTCAGAGACAGAATAGGATATCTTTGTGATTAAGAAAATAAGAACACTGAAGAGGACAAAGAACCAGAAAATGATATCAACATTTTTGACTTGAATGCTTTGGAAAAAGGTGACATGATGAGCCAAGTTCATGTCTCATTAATAAATGAAAAAACAAGTTTATTTAGAGAAGAAGGCAATATACTTAGTTTTTAATGCATTAAATTGTAGCTTGGCAGGATATTTCTGTCAAGTTTGGCAGCCATTTGAATCATTAATTTATTTGTTCAGAATAAACGCTGGAGCTGAAGTCGGAATCAACCATATAATCTAAGCAAATGTATAGTAATGGGTTATACAACTAAGGTCATACATTTAAAATTACACAGAGATAGAAAGAGATAAAAACAGAGGGAGAGAGAGAGAGAGAGAGAGAGAGAGAGAGAGAGAGAAGGAGGAGGAGGAGGAGGAGGAGGAGGAGGAGGAGGAGGAGAAGAAGAAGAAGAAGAAGAAGAAGAAGAAGAAGAAGAAGAAGAAGAAGAAGAAGAAGAAGAAGAAGAAGAAAAAGAAGAAGAAGAAGAAGGAAACAAAGAGGAAGATGGGAGATGGAGATGGAGATGGAGATGGAGATGGAGATGGAGATGGAGATGGAGATGGAGATGGAGATGGAGATGGAGATGGAGATGGAGATGGAGATGGAGATGGAGATGGAGATGGAGATGGAGATGGAGATGGAGATTAAGACCAAGACCAAGAAGAACACGAACAAGAACTGGAAGAAGAAACCACAAAGGAAAACTGGGTTTAAAGCATGCATCCCAAATATTTAATGGAGAGAGTTGTTATTGGTGTGTTTGGATATATGGCTAGCAGAAGTATGTGATCACTGACTAAATTAGTTACACTTCCTTTTTGTTTAAGTGCAAAATAGAGTGTATCTTTGTTAATAACACCATGAGTTAGTTAGTTGAATACTGAATGCATGCTGCCATCAAAGCAAGAAGTAATGAAGATTAGGGGAAATAAACATTCACTATATCTAGTGATTCATGGGAAAGGCACTCTGTTAACGTAAAAGCTTCTATTTTCTTTCCATTCCTCATTTATTCCTTTCTTAGATGAAGTGCCCGTCTGAATAGTGAATTTCTGACAAGGAATTGGGTATGTGTAGTTTAGTGCCATTCCTCTATGTGGTATCTGCTCACCTACCCACACCACCATCCCTGTGCATAAAAACATCACTGAGAAATGTCACCTGTGACTGAATAAAAATTATGTTTCACTGTGGGATTAGTAATAGGAATTTCTTATGTATAGAACATTAAGAGATTTGGAAAGTAGGCTGATGATATAGGCTTCTGAGAAGTCCCTTTATTAGTGGAATTTTCCTTTGTTGGTGCTATGTGCTTTTTCAAAACAACTTTTTTGAGGTATAATTCACATAGCATAAAAATAACGTACTCAAAGTGTATAACTCAATGTTTTTTGGTATATTTGCAGAGGTAACACAATTGTACCTTTAACACAATATAATTTTAGAGCACCTCCATCACTCCCAAAAAATTACTAATCATACCCATTAGCAATAATTCCCTACCTCTCCTCTTAGCGCTGACAACCACACTCTGTTGTTTTTGTTTGCTTATTTGTTTTTACACTTAAGTGCATATTAAGTTATCTTTTGCCATGAAGCTGAATTTTTATAGAATTGTGAATGTTAACTGTCACTGCCTGGACACGCAGTTTCTGTTCTTTGAAAGTTTATTACAGACCTCAATTCAGTGAACCAGGGGCCATAATAAAATGGAAACAAACAAACACACACACACACACACACACACACACACACACCCCCCAAAAGATTTGGTTATAATAAAATTGAGAACTTTTTATTTTAGATTTAATGTTTCCATTCAACCAATTACACTTCTATTATTGAGCTGTTTTGCTGACATTTCTCAGACATAAATAAAGACAGTTTAAATATCCATCCATCCATCCATCCATCCATCCATCCATCCATCCATCCACTCAATAATCCAACGATTTACCATTCTTTCATCTATTATTTCATCAATATTATCAACAAATATTCGCTTAGTCTTAATAATTGCAAAGAACTATCTTTTAGACAGAGGGTGCAGAAATATAAAAAGGACAACTTTGAGAGATGGTAGGAAGTTACACAATGAGAGTTTCAAATGTGAGGATCCTATTTCAATTGGTCTGCATTATAATAATAGTTTCTTAACAATTCAAAACTTTAATTTTCTTTAGACAGTTCTGAGGTACTCCAAAAATATTCTATATTTCACTAATATAGTGTTTTCCTTGGTGTATATCTGATATCAATCAAAAAGACACTATAGTTCAAAACATTTTCATTTGTTAATTCAATGGTATAGATGTGATTAGGCTGCATGTAAAATCCCACTAATAGCTTTAAAAAGTAGACTTTATTATTTCACATAATACATGTCCAGAGAGGCAGCTGCTAACATTTGTTTCAAGCCTCCATATAAAGGCCCCATGTGACCCATTTGTAATAAAGGGTATAAATAATTTCCAATAAATATTTTAACTAGCTTGAGTTATTAAAATCAAATAAAACAAAATAATTAAAGTATTTCTGAACAGAAATGTTGCAGGCAGAAGCTATTGACAGGAAATATTCAAAGTGATGAAATTAAGGACCTACAACCAAGATTACTATACTCAGCAAAGCTATCATCTAGACTAGAAGGACAGATAAAAGAGCTTCCCAGACAAGAAAATACTGGCTGGTGGTGGTTCATCACCACCAGCCAGTGTTACAAGGAATCTTATAGGGACTGCTTTAGGTGAAAAAAGAAAAAATGTATATATATATATATATATATATATATATATATATATATATATGTACACATAAAGGCAATAACTATATACCTATCAATAATTACTTTTAATGCAAATGGATTAAATGTTCCAGTCAAGCAATAGGGTGGCTGAATGGAAAAGAATCAAGACCCTTACATATGCTGCCTACAAGACACTCACTTCAGATTGAAAGATACACACAGACTGAAAGTAAAGGGATAGAAAAAGATATTTCATGAAAATGGAAACAAACATATTAAAAAAGCTGGGTTAACCATACTTATACCAGACAAAATAGATTTTAAAACAAAGAACATAACAAGAGACAAAGAAGGACACATAATCTCACTTCTGGGTATTTATCCAGAAAAACTCAAAATGCTACTTTGAGGGGACATGCTCACCCATGTGTTCACTGGAGCATTATTTACATTTGCCAAGATGTGGAGGCAACCTGGGTGTTCCTGAATAGCAGAATGGATAAAGAAGAGGTGGTAGATATATATAAAGGAATATTACTCAGCCATAGAAAATAATGAAATTTTGCCATCTGCGACAACATGGATGGACTTAGAGTAGAGTATTGCTGTGAGTGTAGTAAGTCAGAGAGCAAAAGACAAATGTCATATGATTTTATTTATAAGTATAATCTAAAGAACATAATAAACAAGTGAAACAGAAACAAACTCAGATACAGAGAACATTTTGATGGTTGCCAGATGGAAGGGATTCAGCAGTGGGTGAAAAGGGGAAGGGATTAAGAAGTACAAATTCTAGTTACAAAATAGCCATGGGAATGTAAATTATAGGGAATATAATCAATAATATGGTGATAATGTATAGTGCCAGGTGGGTGGTACTATTCAAAGGGATCACTTCCTAAATTACATAAATGTCTAACCACTGTACACTTGAAACTAATAAAAAATAATATTGAATGTCAATTCTAATTGAAAAATTAAATATTACGTAGTGATAGAGTGGTACACATTTTTTAACAGGGGGGTCTCAACTATTATTTATTGCAGTGATACTTAAAGAACATTTAAGATTAAACTAAACAAAGTGAGTTTTTGCTACGCTAAAAGCTCTTAGAGAAAATAAAGCATGAAAATAATTAATGAACTTCTAATGCAGTAATTCTTAATTTACTTGTTTTTAAACTATACATCAAGGTTGGCATCTATTTCTGGGTGTAATTAACAATAATCTGACTTCTAGACAAGCTGTTTGACAAATTTTATTTTAATTGACATTGACAGTGGAGTTTTATTGGAAAGTACTGGCAAGTTCATATCCAAACAACCTTCATTATAAAGGAAAGGTTCTGGAAATATAATGAAGATTTATTACAGTCTTCAGCATTTACTCAAAGAGACATACTGAACAATAAAAAAAAAATAGACCATCCATCATCTCCTCACAAAAGGACCTAAACTCATATCTATTAATATTGTTACATTCTGTCACCAATGAAAGGGCATCACTGAAAATTCTTGCAAGTGTTAAGTTATAAATTTGTTCCTAACAAGGCGTTTCCTGGATTCTGTTGAACCTAGTCCAGTACCATTTTATTTTGTATTGAAGAAATTCAACTTAAGTGTTCATAATTATTGCTACCTAATGGTTGAACTACATTCTCTTGTGAGGTGAAGACATATTTTTTATATGCTTAAAAAGTAAATTTTTTACTTTTTAAACTCGAAGAAGTGAACATTATTGTAATCTTAATTTTGTAAGCTCTGAAATAATAATTCCATTAGACCTTCTCATATCATGTTGAAGGAAGAAGAGGCTGACACAAGTGGCGCTTGTGGTATTTGAGAAGCATATTTTCAACCAGATGTATGTATCCACTAATCATTGTTGTAATTGTTTGCATAACTAAAGGCTGCTTTGTACCACCAGACTTTGTCTTTTTTTATCTTATAGAAAGTCACAAAAAGTAGACAAAACACCCAAACATGTGGATACTTTTGTACCATATCCCTTAAAGTCTTAGCTGAGTGGGCCTGAATCCCAAGGTTAAGCAATGGAACAATTTATAAAAGGTTTTGCTTCTATATAGCAAGATTCTTAATATCCCCTCTGAGGATGGAGGGGGAGAATATTCAGTCCTCATTCTTGATTCTACTTTAACACAGTTATTTCTATATTTTAAGGAGTGGCACTTACAAAATCGTCTGTCATTTATCAATATCTGTATTAAATTGATCTGTTTGGGTTACGAGCAATGTAACTCCCCCCGCCCCCCAAAAAAATAAAGAAAAGGGAAAAAAAAAAGAAAAGAAATCATAGCCATTATTTTAACTTCCACATTCCATATAAATGATGATAGGGAGAAGTGCTGCTGATATTTTAATTTTTTTTTCTCAATAGCTATATACGATTAGAGACTAAGAGCCAATGCAACTGATTTAGGCTCCTTCTTAGGAAACGGCAGCTAGACTTGTCTGTGTTTCTGTGTCTTCCTAAATTATTTGGCCTAGTTTTCAATTTATTTCAGAATTTTGACATATTCACAGTGCTTTGCATTTATCTCTACTTTCTTAAAAAACACTAATCTTAGAAGTAATGAAACAAATGGCGCCTCAGACCAATGTCTCCAAATATGTTTTGTCCGTACTTCAAAATATTAAAGAGCACGTAGAGCAATAAAAAGTACATTAGAATATGTACACTTCTAAAGAACCACTAAGCAGAACTGACGTAACGTAGCATAAATGAGGTAAAACTAGCTCAAACTTATTTGTAAATTTTGTGATCATCCTTAAACAATATAAAGAGAGACAAAGATACAATGAGGTTAAATTACCATTTTTTTTCACTGATTCCGGAATCTTGAAAACTCCAAGTGAATATATATTTATGTAGTAATGGTGTTGGAGGTACAGTCATTTTAACAGTAGGTTTCGTCTGGAAAATATAGGGCATACCCAAAGGTCATAGGTCGTGGCATTCGAGTTCCAGCCAATGACCTTTAACAAGATGTCCTTAAGTTGCTAACATGAGAGGAAAAACCATTTCATGGTCAGATATTATACTTTAAGGCAAGTCACTGTCTCGTCAAAAGGATATATATTTTGAATCAAGCCATTCGGAAAAGGAGAAAATATACTGGTGTTGTAATAAATAAAACATACTTCTGTAGGAGATTTTGATTGTGAATTACGAGTGTGGAATATTCAGATATTTTGAGCAATGGGGCAAAAGATTAGGTTAGTCATATACTTAGACTATTCTTCCCTTTTAATTGTTTAAATAACAAAAAAATTAATATTAAAAATTGGGAGAAAGAAGGATAACTTTTAAGACTATAATTTGAATAGCCAGTATATTTTTAACTAAATGATACAAGTATACAACGTTAATTGTATTAATAGCTCAATTAAGAGTTAGCAACTTCTTAGTCACAGACAAATTATAAGAAAATAACTTGTTTTATATCATGAATCAACCATTAATTTTTATTTATTTTTGTAGCCATATAACATCTGATAGTTTCGTTTTGGGATTCAGTCTTCAATCTACACTTGAATTTGGGAGATGTATGATTTAGTTCCTTTCTTATTCTGATATAAGAAGTAATACATTTTCCAGTCATATTTACCATTACTCATACAAACACATAATTAAACCTTAACTACATTCATTTCCCTTCTTCCTTCATTTAGAAATTATAACTCTGAAATAAAAGATAAAAATTTTAGTAGTTTAGAAAGAAAATAACAAGTAAAGAGGGGGGAAGGATTTCCATTTTTTAAAAGGCCATTAAAATGATGAAATACCTAAGATATTTATTATTGTCCCTCTCACCCACGCTATAAAGAAAAGACATTTAAAGTATTTGAACACTGAACACAGTACATTTTCAAACTGTAGTCATTAAAAAGAATAGAGAGGGAAGGTAAACTCTTAACAAGTAGGTATTTGCATTTAAGTACACATGTCCTATTACCAGAAAAGTTAATTTATTCTAAACACCTGCTACATCCTTACTTAGCCTTATATTTTACACCAAAATGCTTTGCTCTCTAATGTTACTATATGCTTTAGTCATATTTCCAAAACTATTTTCAGATCTTAAAATGAGGACTATATTGTAAGAGCCATTTGCATTTTTAGGTCTTCATAAAAGTTTTGAACATATACATTGTAAGTTTTTAATATATATTTAGTCAAAATATCTAAATGAGTTACTTGCATCTTAAAAGTAAAATATGTACTTAATTAAAGATAAGTTTCATTTAATTATATAAAGGGTAGCATTTCTATTTTATTCCCTGTGATTAGCAATGTTTGTAGGTATATTTCAAATAATTTAAATTAATGGTATATGAAACTAGTGGTGATCTATTTACTTACATGCCTTTCATCCTACTAACAAATTTTTTTGATAAGTTTAACCATATATGTACATATTTCCATATATTAATGGGAATGGAATTACACAAGACATATTAATTATTTCTAACTTCATATAATAATGCATGTTAATTATGCACATATTAATTTTTAAAACAACATACAGATAACCCAAAGTTCATGCTGATAGAATGTTCTCTTTTTGTTTTCTCTCTTTCTCTTTCTCTCTCTCTACACACCTACCCACACATCCAACCACAGGCACTCAGAATTCTAGAAAGATTGCAGATCTAAAGCAACTCTAAATGTTTAAAATAAAACTATCAGCTTTCGTTGAAAACTATAAAAAAACTTCATGTCCTCAGATTAGGCAGATATATCTTAAACAAGACATAAAAAATTATTAATTAGAAAAGGGAAAGTGATAGTTAATCGAATCATATTAAATGAATAACTTTCATATAGAAGAAGACACCAATGAGAGAGTAAAAATAAATAATCAACAGATAGGAAACGATATATAGCAAAAGATAGATAAATTAAAAATCTGTGTGTGTGTGTGTGTGTCTTTTTCATATCAGATGATAGACACATATCATATAAAGAATGCCTACCTTTCAACTAGAAAATGACAAATGGGTCCACATTTTGAACAGTTACTTCACAAAAGGAGAGACTCTAATGATCAATTAGTATTTAAAATTTGTAAAATGTCATTAGTCACATGAAAAAAAAACAAACAAACAAAAAAACACATTATACAACAAACAAGTCCCCAAATAATAATGGCTGAAATGTTTTACAGTATGCTCAGCGTATTTAAGTGTTGGTCAGTTTATGAAATTAATGGAATATTTATAAATTTATAATCTGTTGGTGAGGATTTAAATTGCTACAAGCACTTTGAAAAAACTATTTTGTAGCATTTACTAAAGCCAAACACTTGTGCACTGTATGATTCAGTAGGTGACTCCCAGGTCCACACTCAACTGAGAACTATTATATATGTTCAAATAAAAGAGATGTCACCAAATAGCTCGAAACTGTAATCATTCAAAATACCATCCATGGTAGAGAAAATAAATTGAGACTTATGCACATAATAAAATGTTACATTGCAATAAAATGAACAATCTACAACTGCACACAACCTATAGATAAAATGCATCAACATCATGTTAAATAAAAGAAGCCAGTCTCCAAGTAACATGTACTATGTAATTTCATTTATGTAAAGTTCCAAATATATACAGAACCGATCTGTGATATCAGAGGTTATCCTATGATTGGACTGGAAGGGAAAATGAAAATGAAAGCTTTGAACCCTGACAACATTCTTTTCCTAGGTCCTAGTCACAATTATAATGATGAGCTCAGTTTGGGAAATATTCATTAAACAGTACTTATGAATGTTATATTTTAATGTTTGTATATTGCAACAAAATATTTAAAATAGTATAATTGGTAGATATTTTAAAGATCTATATATTTGTGATTACAGGTAAAATAATGTTTTCATGCTTTATATTACGTACCATATTATGCTTCTTGCTAAAACCAAGTTAAATGCAAAAGCAGTCTGTAATCCTACCACCGCTCTCTGTACTATTTGACTGTTTCCCAACAATTTTATAATATGTCTTTTGCATTCAATTCTATGAATTACAAGTTTGGTGTAATAGATAATAACTGACAATTGTTTTAATAATTTACTCTTGTGTTTACTCTAATATATTCAATAATTATAGGCAAGCCTTTCCTTACTGTGCTGACTCTATCGACACTAAGTTTACGTGGTAAATTAGTCCTGCTGCAGTCATTATTCATATGCACATGATTTTTATTATCTTCCCCTACCTCATCTATTTTAAGCTTATATATCTAAATTTGTACCACATTGTACCCCCTTAGACAAGAACTGACATTAAGATTATCTCACGTATTCACGTATTTATGCTTAATGTTCAAATTTGGATATCGTGAAGTCTTGTTCTTTGAGTTTAAATCATGAGAAATCAAATAATTATTGCATATATCATCTACCTTTCTTTAACATGTAAAATATAGTTTTGGTAAACACTATAAACTATTTTTTAAAGGGATATAATTAAATTATTAGAATATCTGTAATTATTAGATTCCTAGTAGGTACTTGGTTAAAAAGGAAAACTTCATCACTTTGAATGAAAAGTGGTCAAATCAATACACTTGGTAAACTCTTAAAAGGGATAAACATAAAGGCAAATAATGCGTGAGATAATTGATTGCTAGGCTTTTATTTGTTGGAGAAGAAATCGGTATCATATGTCACACATATATCTTTATCAAATAGAACATGTAAAGTTAGTGCAGTCAAAGGAATTTGAACAAGTCAACAAGATTCATGGGAGAAAGAGACAAGAAAATGTGAAAGAGAAGAAAAATAGAGAATATTTGACTTTTTACAATTCACATACGAAGGTCTGACAATTAATTTAGTGAACTCATTGCAACGATGTTGCTAACCTTTTCTGATATCAGAGGGATTATTCATTATGAATTTGTACCAACTGGACAAGCAGTTAACCAAGTTTACTATTTGGAGGTGCTGAAAAGGCTGCATGAAAAAGTTAGATGACCTGAACTTTTAGCCAGTAATTCATGGATCTTGCATCATGATAATGTACCAACTCACATGGCACTGTCTGTGAGGGAGTTTTTAGCCAGTAAACAAATAACTATTGGAGCACCCTCCCTACTCATTTGACCTGGCCCCCCAAAACTTCTTACTTTACCCAAAGGTAAAGGAAATATTGAAAGGAAGACATTTTGATGACATTCAGGACGTCAAGGTTAATACGATGACAGCTCTGATGGCCATTCTAGAAAAAAAGAGTTCCAAAATTGCTTTGAAGGGTGGACTAGACACTGGCGTCAGTGCATAGCTTCCCAAGGGGAGTACATCAAAGGTGACCGTAGTGATTTTCAGCACTGAAGTATGTAGCACTTTTTCTAGGATGAATTTGTCAACTTAATTGTCAGAATTTGTAGTGAAATAAGGAGATAACAATTGAAACTTAATCAAATGAATTGGGTTGTGAAAGATGTGCTCCTCCTGGTTTTTAGGTCATGAGATCCTTACTTTAGTAAAATCACCAAAAATAAGTAAACAAACAAACAAACAAATAAATAAAATAAAATAAAGTGTAAGACATCAGTGTCTACTTAAGAAACATCCAAACCTGTGAAGAATTTTTAGAAGAGTTTATTTGAGTTAAATTTGATGACATTGCCAGGAAGCAAGATCTCAAACACTCCTGAAAATAACAGTTTTGCACTTTCTTTTATGCATTTGAAATTAAGGAGGGAAAGTAAGGAAAAAATATGTGAAGGTGGGAGAAAGCAAGCTGAGAATCAGATTACAGGCTAGTTACCATTATGTGCTCTCACACTTTAGGAGGAGAGGTTGGAAAGGGGCCATTTCAGAGGCTAGGTGCACAGAAACCATGGGCAAGGCTTGCTTAAGGCAAAGATAAGCCTTTGAATAAAGAAGTTCTATGCCTGGGATGTGACTACCCATCGTGAACTGCCCAGTTAGGAATTTATGATCAGATCATCCTGTGAGGTTGCTTTCCACAGAACCCCTTTTCATCCACATCAGTGAAACAAATGTTCTCTAAGGTGGGTTGGGATAAGTTTTAGGGGAAATCTAAACACATATTTTGGCACAGAAGTCAGATTAAGTTAGAGACAAAGGAGATAAACCTTATGATGAGATTAAAACTGGTCTGTGTGCTTGAAAGTTTCCATGCTTGAATAGTTCATTTTACTTAAAATGATTAGAGCTAAGTAGACAATCACACATGTATTGATATGCAGCTCCTGTGGGTTTTCTATGCATTGGCTTCTCAGCCTAGAAGAAATCCTAAACAGGAAATGGGTGTAAGCTCATTGTCCTCATGACCTATTTGAAATGACTGCAAATTGTAGAAATGTCAGTAATAAATTGTAAGAAATTACTACTTTTGTAGGTTTTCCTTTTCCTTTCTATTGCTTAGAAATTTTGACAACCACAAAGAAGTGGCAATAAGAATAAACTAAAGCATTAACATAAGATGTAGATACTTAATTATTCCCCTCATGAAAAAAGTCCATTCTAATTGCTGTTATTTACGTGTAAATACTATTAATATTGGTCTATATTGTGAACATCTACATAAGATAATTGTGCTTATTTCAATCATCTGCTTCTCAACATTCGGAATCTTAACTAATAATATGTCTACCATCATTAAGATAAAACTTAAATCAATTAAATTTAATTTTACTGTGTATTTTAAGATTCTTTTGAAAAATAGGGAAATGTTACCTCTCTTCCTGAAATGAAAAGAACAAATAGCGTGGATATGGAGATGGAGATTGGCAAAATCCTGACATATATGTCCATGTACCTATTCCAAATTAAAATAAACAGTGTAGTTGAAAACACTAATTTGATTTATTGCATTTATAAAAAGCATTATCACTGAATAGTGGCTTATGAATAGGATAACTGAATGCATTTCATGTTATTCCTGTTTGACCACATTTAAATTATTTAAGTTAGTTGCTTTAATTTTTAGCATTTAATGCATGGTGTTTTGCATCACTGGTGACGCATTGTATAAGAGAAGATTAACATAACTTCTTTCCTGGTAAGGTGGCCAAGATCATAATGTGAACTCAGTTTGGCATCTAATATGTATTGGTATTATTTGTATTTGCCAGAATTATCTTATAGGAGATAACTTTTTGTTGTTCTCAGCACTAATATCTTTTTAACTGTTTATTTAAATTAAATATGCAACCCTAACCTTTTGTACTTATAAAGGAAATAACAAAAGTTATTTAGGAAATTGAACTAAATTTTTTTAAACTATGTATTTAGAAGGAAATGATATTTCAATTTTGTAGTCAACAAGAAACAGTACTTTTCAAAAAATAACCATATAAAAACTTTGGATATATTAAATCATTATTAAGTTAAATAATTGATTTTATAACATTTGTTGTCCAGTGATTTATTTTTAAAAGTAATGTGGAAAACATATTAATAAATTTTTAGTTACTCTGTTGGTTCATTATTATAAATTTACTGCGATGATTGTTTACTCTCAAATCTTCAGAGATATTCTTAGGTATTGTTTTGAAAGATTTGAACTGAATTTATAACTTTACAAGTCTAGGGAAAAGTAACTCAAAATTTGGTTAGGCTATAACAGAAATGTGGAAAGTAAGATTCTGGCCCCATTCTTGATGCTCTGCAGAATTATGTGGTATATAATGAAAGTTTTCCATGCACAAAAGATATTAGAGATTTTGCTGGTATTAGCTATCATCTCTGTAAATCATTCACTCATTCATTTATTCTTTCATTAGTCATAATTTTATTATGTAAATTCTATAAAAAAATAGATTTGTCAAATTTCATTAGAAATAGATTCTCATTCACTAACATCTGCTTCACAATGAAAAAAATGAAAAAATAAAAATAGAAAGAAAGCATTTGTCAAAATTAGGAATTTTTCAAAAATCATAACACAAGCTCTAAGAATTTATACAAGATATAAAGGCTTTGCACATAATTAATTCTGTGTCAAGGGTATGTTTCAGTGTTTCTTGGAAAAAAAAAAAAAGTAGTGACATGTTAAATGATCATACCAATATTCTCCTACTCCAAGGGACATTATCTGGAATGCCTTCAAAATTAAGGCTACCTTGGTTCTCAATGTCAGACTTTATTTTCTAATTGTATGAAGAGAACTTTCAATGGGTGCTTTTCTTCTCCCAAACCCATAAAGAGAATCTCCAAAGGAGAGGCGGATCTTTGCGCTCCTCAGAGATATAAGAAACAGCGGTTAGACAGTCAGGTACAAAGGATTCCTTGGTTATGATATAAGATCACCGCACTCACAATCAGATTTGTCCCAGTCAGATTTGATGTTCTATGCTGTAGACAGAGCAAGTAAATAGTGGAGGGAAAGACGGAAGCCACACATTGGAAAGGAGAAAGTGTTGGCATATGATGTTGTTTTCTTTAGGAATCAACATAGGAACGTGGAAAAAAAGGATAGAATCACATATACTTTTCAAGAGATTTTTTTTATTCTTTTTCTCTCTTAATGCATTGGTTTTAACCACAAACTATGATAAAACAGGTCTATTCATGTCTTAATCTGGGGAGAAAACCAGGGGGAACATATAAAGAGAATGTCATTCCTCCTTCCCCTGATATCCACTGTTCTTTCTTAAATATCATAGAGAGACCATTTGGGAGAAATTTAATTTTTGCCTTCAAAAAAGTTAGAATATTATATTAATTCACTTAACTTCAAGGTCATGCCATATCCATACTTCCAAAGAGAAAAAAAAGGGTGTAGGGAATTTCACAAGATTTACTGCACCAATTTTACAATACTATGGATGCAAGATACAGATACAGTCTTAGCTCAGGCTCTCTTATAATTTCGACCAATATTTCTGAGTTCCCAACTGCTACTCATTTTCTAGTTCTCAAATGCTCAATTGGTATATTAATCATTGAAAGACATATTAAAGAGGTATCAGATTTTTTCCAATTTGTTCTCTGATGTGAGGAAGTATCACCAGGAAAATAAATCTTAATCTATTTCATATTCACAGTTTACACTCAGTGATGGAAAGGGTGAAGAAGTGGTGAACCCATCATATCCTCAATGAAAACCAGGTAGCCGAAACTGAATGATATGGACTACCCAAAATATGACCGGTTAGTAAATCTTAATCTCAGTGTACTTCCAGTGATGGGGTTTTTACACTAGCATTAACCAATGCTGCATCTGGCACCCAGTGTGCTGCAACTGGTCTGGCAAATGTATTCTGTTTAGTCCTCATCAGGAAAAAAGGATAAAAAACACAGGAAAGAACAGGACCCTTCACTATCTTCCCTAAGGCTGCCTGAGTGTTCCTTATGTCTATTACGGCACTATAAGGTGCACAGGATGTTTACCCTCTAGACCAGGACTTGGCAAACTACAGCCCAGGAACCAAACTTGGCCTGCATTTTGGGAGCTAAGAGGGATTTTTACATTATATAGGAATATCAAAGCATACAAAACAAATAAAAATGCGAAAACGTTTGTGTCCATCAAAACCTAAATATGCACAATCTTTCTCTTGACAGGTATTTGCTAACTTCCAATCTAGACAAGCTAGTAGAATGTCGTTCTTAGCTACCGATTTTAATAATAAATACACATACAGTTTTCTCTGTATTAAGCAGTGATTTTAAAAAAACAATCTTTAAAAAAATTCACTGAATGAAACTTTGCAACAATTTATGACAACGTGCCTTGTTATTGTCTTTATTTTACAGATAATGTACTTGATAAGGGTCAGAGTTGTTACATGACTGCCATAGGCATATAGCCAGTAACCACTGGAGTCAGGATTGAAACCTGGCTTGTGGATTCAAGTTCTCTTTCTTTAATGCCGCTTCTATGTGCTTAATGTGGTTGAGGTCAAGTTGAATTGATGAGGCAAATATACATGACATGATTTAAGAATAAGTCAAATGCAAAAAAAAAAAATAATCTAATGTAAAATGACTTAAACAAGTAAAGAAAAACGAAGTTTTCAAGTAAAGCAGCCTCATAGTACTCTTTCTGTCACATAAATATTTCTAACATGGAAATAAACATTAGAATTCACGAAACACGGTGTGGGAATAGGTGAGGGAATGAAATTCTTATTACTCACCCAGCAACACCATAATCTACCATTTGCTTTGGTCAGCTGAATTAAATGACAAATTGGGTTAATCTCTGTAGCTACATCTCTTTATGTTACTTATCTGTAGGCTAAGAATGAATTAGATATCACATTATATTTACATGTACATTAATCTATTGCTATGTTAAAGGGCAAAAAAAGAGGATCTTAGTAACATGAATTTGGGCTTCTTGGGCTCACAGGCGTAATAAGTATCAGAAAGTCAATAATTAGTTAAAATACCTAATATCACTGCTAACTAAAAAATACTATTTTCTTATAAGTAGAAAAAGAATGTCTAGGCCCCTCTTATTTCTTTAATTTGCTACAATTTTCTAAAGCATGTAAGTTTTTCTATAAGAAAGATTACAAAAGGGCAGAAATCCCACTCAAGGTAACATACAATGTCTATTTATTTGCTTCCTACAACCAATTTGTTGTTCTTAAGGATATTTTAAGGTATAATTCTTTCTATTTTATTCTGAGTTATATTTTTAAAGAGACTTTAGAAGTTTCATGGAGACAGATACATAACAGACCATAACATAACAATACCAGCATATAAATTGAGTTTTAATTTAGAAGAAAATGAAAAGTAAAATATATTTATAAGAATAGTAGATAAAGCTACTAATTACATAACTGACTAATTATGAGTTGTCTGCTAAATATGAAACTTCAGGCAGTGCTGAAATTTGGCAAATATTTGTTCATTAGTATCTTGATTCTGTGTTATTTGAGGACTAGAATATTTCCAGTTTGCACTGCTGTCGTGAAAGCAAATCAGCTCATTTGTTTCCCCACAATTCCCCAGTCCCTTTCTTATAAAGGTTCTTCCCAATCCTATGATTTTCATGGTACATACATGGGAAAAATAATTTTTGAAATGACATTAGTCTGATGTCTTTACTTTTCCTTTTAAAATGGCTATACCTCCAACTTCTCCAAGAGGTTTTAAGATATAGCATTGTCCTTTACATTAGTTTTTATTATTATTTGCCTTAGAAAATGATCTTTGTAATCAAAAGTCTCTAAAATATTTCATAATATTTTAAATTCATGAAAGAGTTTATTCTAAGACATTATGAGGGAAAGCAAATAGAAGAAGCATAGTTATGATAGTTATGGGTGAAAAGATATTTTTTCATGAGCCATTGAGGAGAATTCTGAAGAACACTTCCAGTTCCAAAGCAACATTATTTTTCTTGAAGACTAGAATCTTTAGAAGAAGAAGAAGAAAAAAAAAAGTGCCGTAGGGAAGATCAAGATTTAGTGTGTGAGTGCTAGCAAGCTTTCTGTGTTAAAAGTGTGGAATTGACATAAGCAGAATCATGAAACTGGAAACCAGAGAGTCCTTAAAAAAATGAGTGATAAGCAGTGTTCACATAACAGAGCACCAGTGAGCTTTTACACACTAGAAAATGTTGAGACATAGTTATAACTCCAGGATGAGATATTCAAAATTTAGAGTTAAGGTTGATCTAGAGTCTAGTTTCAACAAATAAAAATAATTCAGAAAAATTAAGTCAGATGCTCATTTTGACTATACTTACTTTATCCACAGTATGGACGCCTATTTATTCACCTGCATTTTTTGCTATACATTGGTTGGTATTAGCATTCTCTCTCTCTTATGTCTGCATTTCCACTGGCACTCAACAATGTATCTGGCACTCAACAAGTGGTAACTATTATTAAATTCTTGTTATACTAAGTGTTTCTGTTTCTGTAAACAGTTCTGAAATTTCTTCATAAGAAAACACAAAACAAACAAACAAACAAAACAAAAACATGAATGTGAATGTCTGTGATTTTCCTATGAACTTATAGTTTCATAAACTTGGGAACATCTCATTAAAACAAACCAATAAACCAGAATTATCGACCCATAATTTACTGGCATTGTAGGATATTGAACCAGGTACTAATGATATAGCAACCTAATAAGTGCTGTGTGACAATTATAATGTAAATCCCCAGTTGCTATTTCATATTTTTTGAAATATGTTGTATAGGATCATCATGATGCATTTCATTCTTCAGGAAACAATTAGGTTTTAGTATTCTAATTTTGTTCCTCACGGTTTTCCTGTTTTCGTTATTGCAGGTTTTATGCTCAGCTGTTGTGAGTCTATTTTTCTTCCTGCCTGAAATCCTGAAGCCAATTCACTGACCTACAAACTTTATTAAATTACACATATCTTTTAATCATAAACCTAACAATTTTGCTGACAAACTATCTTCTCAGGAGCATAAATTACTCTTAGATGGTTTAAAGAAATAGCTTTCACTAACAATGTTTCCTTTTGCATTTTTTTCAAATGCAATGTTTAGATGGCTGATAAATGTGACAACAGAAACTCATGTCATCAGCACAGTTTTAATGCTCAATTTCAAAAGAGCCAGAGGAAAGAGCAAGAAAAATATTCTAGTTCTGCTTCTCCTTTGTTGTTAAATGACTCATGTTCAAATACGGGACTTGTGTTGTCTAAGATATTTAACACCTGTCAGCATAAAATACATTTGGGGAATCATCCAAATTCTAATATTTAATTTTACTCTGGGAGTTTAGAGAACTTCAAAGTGTGTTTTTTTGTGGGTTCACATTAAGGCAGTTTCATCCAAAGATGAAAACTGAGACTGTGATTTTTGAACCCTGCAGTAAGGTGAAGGGACAATGACATCTCTAAGGTTGGTGCAGAGACAAAAGCGTCTACTGATGTTTGAACTTCTGATTTAGCTAAACCGTTTTCAGTGGAAAGCAACCTCTTTCTTATGGCTTCATGTCGATCTGTATAGCATATGCATGGACTCTAAGTGTACATGCAGTAGATAGTTTGTACAAGGGGTGGTTGTTTTATGAAATAAATATACAACTTCATATACATATTTGAACATATATATATATATATATACATATATTTCATATATATATATATATATAGTTGAGTCTATTAGCAGTCGAGTAGAAAAATTTTAAATAGGGAAAATAACTAGGTAGATTTCCCCCATAAATAAGATCTGGTAAGAGTTTTGGAGGCTAATACCACCAAATATCAAATAAATTGAGTAGGTTTTATGTTTATACTTGCTAGCTATTGAACACTATGCCAATATATGCTAACTCTGAAAGTTTTGAGAAGTAGGATCAAATATTTATGTGCTGACTCTATTACATTAGAGACATTAATTCTAAACTGTTAAATATTTAAGTACTTGGAGTGTTTAGCATGAGGACACTTCATTATGTTTTTATTGCACTTTAGTGATAGCATTCTTTGAATAAGGGAGAAAATTGTGTCAGTGAATGCACAAAAGCAGAATATTTTGCACATATAATTATAGTGTTAATTTTGCCTTCTAGTTGTTATGATATTTGAATTTTTAAAATTTGGTGCACTTACAGCATATACAACATTTCTGAATTGGATTAAAACTACTACTTCTACACACAAGAAAGAAGTATAATATGCATCCTATCCCACTGCACACAAAAACATACATACATACCATTTGGGTGATAAATGTTTGAGTGCTATTTTAGAACAATTTCAGAGTATTTCTCAACATGTCCATGAAAACCTATCCAGGAAATCAGTGTTAACTGGGACTTTTCATTCCTCAGTTTTGGAATCATATTAGAAAGAGAATTGCTCTGGTGTTAGTTCTTTTTGTTTGTTTGTTTGTTTATTTTTTAAGCTTTCTCTCTTAGACCTGGAAAAATTTCCTAAACCGTTCTGATTCTCAGTTCTCTCATCTTAAAATTAGGATAACAATAGCATCCTCAAAATGAGAATTAAATGCCCTCATTTATGGACATATTCATTGTAGAGCCTGGTATATAATACTGGACAAATAATACCAATTCCCTCTTCTGTGTTTACAACCAGTCATAAATAATACACGTTTTCGGTTAAGGACATAAACAGAAATACATTTCGCAATATATCACTGATATTTAATATTGTTTTAGGATAGTACTAATGCAGGATTAAGATGCAGAGAATTTTTGTTCTACCTCTGCCCGTTTTTTAGAAAACTGCTACCCTAACCCTGCCTAAAAAATGATTTTGTTATACAGACTAACTGATCTAGTTATATGCCTTAAAACATGTCCAAAATATTTACTATTTAATAAAGATTCATTCTCTTTAGCATGTCCTTTAAGTAGTTCCTAAGACACAGAAATGGATCTGCCCACTTTCTCTCAGGGTGGCACCTTTTTTCAATAATTTTGTATTATTTTCATGAACACTGCTGTAGTCATAGTATCTCCCTTATGAAGACGATAACAGTTTCAACATTTCAGTTCCTGGTTTTTCTTAAGCCATTGTTAATAAACTGATTTTTAATAAGCATTTCTAGCCATTTGTATGTGCTAGAAAGTGCACCAAGTATGTATATATATATATATGTATATACATACATATATATGTATGTATATAACATGCATATATATTATTTTAGCATATATATATATTTTGTTTGTTTGTTTGTTTTGAAAGATCATACTCTTTTCCTAAAGCCATATACAGAATCAAATTTGGATTAAAAAACCTGATTTCTCTAAAGTAATGCATTGCAGAATCACCATCTCCTCATGTGTACAATTAATACTAAACCTACTTTATAGTATTGCTATATTAATAGTAAATATATAATTGTAAAACAGCTATCATAGTAGTTCCAGAGTAGGTGCTAATTAATCAGCAGCAATTATTATCATTATTATTATTATCATCGTCATTATTTCCTAAATCATTATTTATGTGTAGTATTCAATCTGGAGGACACTAAATTATGAGAGAATTTAAGGAAAATATGTATGCTGTTATAATTTGCAATCTTATAAAGAAATGGTTCCTAAGCAGCCATGCATGAAGCACAAAATTTAGTTCAGGAGACTTCATTTGTTTTTATATTTCATCTTCAAAATTCTTCAAAAAATGAAAATTAACATCTAAGCTGCCAGCAAGTAATATATCTCTTGCCTCGATAGAACCAGTCGTGTATTCTATCATGTAAAGCTTCTTGGAAGTATTTCTTAAGCTATAGTTGTACTGACCATTCAGAAAAATGCAGTGGATTAATTAAAACTAAATAATTTATGCTGCATCCAAATGCCATGATTAGGAGAAGTTTCCTTAGGAAAAAGTTAATGTTCTAATTCCATGAATTAACAAGATAACAGATACACAAATTATTTCAGGAACTATAGCAGAATGATTCTGAGAAAAATGCTAAACTAAATCTTTCATCAACATAATCCAGTAGAAAATGGCAGAACTGAGAGACCTAAAATATTAATGGATTTTTTGTTATCATTATTTGTCAGTGCAAATTTTGTCCAAGTAAGAGCAGAAAAACATCAGGGACCAGTTAAGTCTAAATACATATTTACCTTATACATGTAACTGAATAGTGCTTATTTTTAATGTGTTACTTTAAAAATGATAATTTGATGTTATTAAATGGGAATACATAAATATAAAACATAAATATGATATGAATGTATTTATAAACAAAAAACCTATTCTCAGAAAAATAAATTGCAAATGTACAAATTTTATATTACAATTCAATAGTGAAAGGATCTCGATACATTCAGTCATTTAAACTACTTCATATTTATATTTGCTATGTGAATTGCAAATATTCAAATTTAAAGTAAAATAGGGTAACTGAAAACATTTATTAAGCTTAGTAGTTTATTAAAACCTTTACAAGAGCAATATAAATTATATCAGACGGTGTATTCTAATGTTCTTTATATTACTACATTTTTAGCATATGTGTCTTTACTAATAGCATGGCATACGTTTCACATTTGAAATTTCATGTTTAAAATTCTCAAGAAGAACTTTGCTCTACTCTTGGTGAAAATACATGAGTATAGTTTTCCATTGGCCATTGATAAAAGGAAATCATATATATATATATATATAATATAGTTATATAGTATAACTTATATATGTTATATAACTTACAACTTATATAGTTATGTAGTATAACATATATAACTTTCTATGTTGCAATGATGAGTTTATCAGTCCTGTTTTTCTAAAATTATCTGACATATACTAGAAAGATGAAGTGAATTATAGTTTTTGCCAGAGATTTATTGATTGCATTTTAATTCCATCACTAGGCATTGATAACAGTGTCTTTTGGATGCTCTTGAGATCTTGATATTAAAAATACTCGGTGTCCTCATGCATTATGCTTATTTTCATAGTAAAAAATTTAGATAGCACTCAAAGTTCAATGAAAAATGCATTGAGTATCTTATTTCAACAATATGTATAATTGACAATGAAAATAAATACAGATGGAAAACAATAGGACATACAAGCTCTGGTTTAATATCTTTTCTTTTTAGGTTTCTTCTCTCTTATTGATGAGATTCATCTTCCTTATTGGAAATTGAAATGACATAAATTTAGAAAGTCAAAGCACAGCATGAGGTAAAAATATATCCTATGAAGTAGGAATTCAACAAATAAGAATTAATTTTAAAATAAAGTTGTTTAGTGATTATTTAAATATACTTTGATCATAAAGTAGTTTTGTTTTGTTTTTGATTTTTCCAGGTGGACTTCTAGCAGACTTTAAAAAATATCTTTCCCTCCCTGTTTATGTCACCCTAAGATTCATATGTTGAAACCTAGCCTCCAAAGTGATGGTATTAGGAGATGGAACCATTGGAGGTGATTCAGTCATGAGAGTAGAGCCCTCATGAACGGGATTAGTGTCCTTATAAAAGAAGATTAAGAGAGCTGCCTTGTCCCTTCTGCCATGTGAGGATACAGTGAAAAAACAGGTGTCTAGGAAGTGGGCTCTTACTAGACCCCGAATCTGCAGTTGCCATGATTTTGGACTTTCCGGCATCCAGAACTGTGAGAGATATATTTCTATTGTTTATGAGCCACGTAGTGTGTGGTATTTTGTATGACAGCCTGACTGGACTAAGACACTCCTCTGTCTCTGCCCTTTTGTCACTGTTACCACTTTAATCCTCAATCCCTTGCCTCTAACTGCATTGCCTGCCCCACCTGATGTAGACTGCTGAGCTAAACACATTCTTTCATAATTTTTTGTAAAAAGAGATCAGGGAACAGGTTATAGTCTATTTAAGTATAATTCTCATAAGGAAGCCTTTAACCCTTTCCAGCGTGCTTTGATTTTAAAACTGAATTTTTGTAGCAGTCATTCTTTACTTGATTTAACATGCTTGGTTTGCTCTATGCCAAAAATCTGCATTAAGAAAATAAGTTTTTAAGTCCTTAATGAAACAGAGTGAATTAGTATTTATATCATACCCATACACATAAAAAGGAGAGATTTAGAGAGGGAAATTTAAATTCTAAGGTCACAGGGTGGTGACCTTAAAACAGGTTTTTTACACCACAACATGCATATCTCTATCCCACTTTGTAAGGATATTAAATTATTTAGTTTATAGGAATGATGATCTAATCTTCGGAATTTGTAAAAATATAATTATAAGCCAGAAAGATATATTGAGTTATGATGGCCTAGATTGCAGTGTGTTACACAAATGTATAAGTACTTTCCAGAATTATTGAATAACACAATATTTGGAAATACTAGGTCATTTCATGAATGCATGAATTGAGTAATTATCAATTTAGTTTTTCTTTTCCCAAGCAAAGTTTCTTGGAGGAAGAATTGGAAATTATGACCCCCTCACTAACATTTCTGTGTCTCATATCTTGATAGTTAATACTTTTTCATAAGCACTTTAAGTCATTACCTAAGAAATTTCTCCCAAATATTTACCAATCATCTTTAAGTATAATTGTAAAATAAAGATATCCTTGTGAAATAATTACTTAAAATGGGACAATCAGTAGCTATTGTTACTTAGATACACATTACAAAAGTTAATAGGATTCTCATATTGAAATAAAAATATGAATTCTTCATAAATGCATGTATTCTATCATTTATCTATTGATCTATCATAATCAAAGGTTTTGGAGAACATTGATTATGTGTTCTATTAAGATAAAATACAACTCAAGTGTGTAGTTCGTTTTCAGTGATACCAGTTTAAACATATTTCCATCATTTTTGTGGTAGTCTATTCAAATTTTCCATTTTTTTTCTCTAGTTTCAATTTTGGTAGTTTAATTCTCTATTGTTAGATGCATATATGTTAAGAACTGTTATGTTATCTTGAAAAATAGACCCCTTTATCATTATGTAATGCCCTTCTGTATCTCTGATAACTTTCTGATAATTCTCACATCTCTGCCATGTCTAGTTCTGATGCTTGCTGTCTCTTAAATTTCTATTTCTTTTCCTGTGGTTTGACTTGTAATTTTTCTTGAGAGCTGAACACGATTGGATAAAAGGAATTGCTGCAAATAAGCCTCAGTAATATAATCCTAAAAATAGGTCCTAATCCTAAAAATAGGTCCAGATGTTTTAGTGAACCCATGCCTCTGGACTATGAAATCACAAGTGTTTCTCAGTTTTTGTTTTTGCTTTACTACCGTTTAGGTGGAACAGGATGATTAGAGTATTAGGATTGGGTATTTCCCTTCCGCTGGTTCAGTTAGTCTCCGATAAAACCCCAGCAGTTTAAGCAGGCTCTGCTTAACTAGTTTCTCCTGAGGAAAGGCCTTGTTAAGAAAACAGAGTGTTCTATGGTATTTCACATGGTTCTTCTTTCCCTTCTGCTACGTAGAAACAGGAGGAGCTTTTATTCTGATATTTACTGTGCGAAACTAGTAGATCTCCTAGAGGTAAATCGCACAATAGTGCCCCCTCCCCTACACCCATGACTGGGTTCCTCTGGAGTTTTTAACTCTCTTAAGCCTTCAGCAATTTGTGAATTCCTGTTCAGATTTTCCGACTTTGCACTGGTTCCCACAGAATTTCCTGCTGCTGTGTCTGCTCTGGTAAGCCACAGCTCTCTGAATTAGCCTGTCTGCCTCTCCAATCGTGGAGACTGGTTACCCTGCTTCCTCCCCATGGTTACTGATCCAAAAATTGTTGCTTTTTCAGTTTGTTTGCCTTTTACTTGTCAGAATAGAATGGTGACTTTTAGTCTCCTTATGTGCAGAACTAAAAACTGACCAAATTAATATATTCTTATATTTCAAAGTCATATTGTTAAAAAGCAAAATTTGATTTTCTATTCAATTCATAGCGCTGATATTTTAATCATTTTTTTCATTTGCATGTCTCCTCTAGCACTTGCATGTTATGACTCTTTTTGAAAAGTTGCTGTAGTCCTCAGAATAAGAGTTATTTTGCTCTGTTTTATAATTTAAACTTTTGTTTATTATCTGGAAATATCCTTTATAGTTGGGATCTCAAAATGACGAAAAGCAAACATATCTTGTGTATGTCTGTGGTTCAAATACAGCTATCAGCCCCCTTCTAGGAACCTGGTAGACCCTTTCTATTCTTTTGTGCTCTAACCTATTTTCCCAGATTCAGGATTGCTAAGACTCTCAAGCAAATGCTCAACAACTTCTTAGCATTTTGGTGTTGAAAAGACCTCAATGACTATGAAGTCAATATGGTTATTTTCCCCCAAAGATTAGGTAACTTTAATTGGCTCTTCTTGTAATTTGTTTTTCTTTGCTGTTGTTTTGTTTTTTTGTTTGTTGTTTTATTTGTTGTTTTTTTGGTCTTGTTTTGTTTTTTGTTTGTTTGTTTTTTGGGGTAAGAATCTCCTTTATTAGTTTTGATTTTGGATTAAGATTCCACAATTTGAGTATCTATCTCTCCTATGAAAAACAAGCAAGTGACTGAACTTTAAAAGACTTTAATTCCTCATTCATAAGAAATTCCTGGAAGATCTCAGTAGCCCGGGCTCAAATAAACTTAGAATTAAGAGCAGAAAAAAAAGAAGCTGTGTTCTTTTTCAGCATTTTTACTTCAGAAAACAGCTTGTTGTAGGGAATTCTAAACGAATGATTAATTGGTGATTATATCCCACCTACCTTTTTCAGGGGAAAGAAGGGACTTCGGCAATCAATATAGGAAATAGGAAGACGTTTATGATCTCACTTATGATTTTGGTCAAAGTAGAAAAAAAAGTATTTAGTCTAACTGGGGATAGAATAATTTCCTCTGAAAATCTATGATTTTTAATTTCACAACCAATTTTTAACACAGGTTGATCCATATTGAGTTAAAGTTTATATTTTATAAACCTAACAAAGATGAGAAATATTACTAGGTTGCATATTCTCTGACCATTTGTCAGCAGGAAGTTTAGTTGGTGTTGCTGAATAAGTGCTGAGGTGTCTAACCAGTGTTATCTTTCCATGAAAATACAAAAGTTGGTTGAGAAAGGACGTATTGACATGTTATTGTTTTATTGATCATTCAGTTTCTTTTTTTTGTTTTTAACCCCTTTGGATATAACATAGCTGTTTAGCACCCAAATAGGAAATACTATTTCCTATCCTTTTTTTAAAAAAATATTTATTTATTTTTTTTAAAAGCTTTTCTTCACATAACTCTTGGGTAGAGTCTTCATCTGTTGCACAGGAATTGCAACATGAAGACACAGAAGCAAGGCAGAGCTAAAATACATAACATGGGATTTGTAGGACAGAGAGATAACCATCAAGACATCCAAACTTTTAAAAGGTTGTCCTGCTATAAAGGAGATATTGGGTTTCTAGGTAGAGATAGTAAGGTTGGTAAAGATGAGAGTAATAATAGTCAAACATTTAAGGTTTGTGTGTCTGCAAGAACCAATGCTATTTAAAAAAAAAAAAAAAAAGTTTAAATTAATGTAGTATTCTGAGAGAAAAAAATTAATAGATTGAAAGATGAAACATACCTTAGTGTCCTTTAAGTAAACTCTAACACTTAATGATACTAATTCCTAAATGAAGACATAAAGTGATATCCTCATACTTTGTAGTCAGTTGAATTAAATGTCAACTTTACACACAGACTTGAGCTTCCTCCTTAATTGCTACCATTCACCCTGAGGTCAATTAGCGCAAATGCCACAGAGAAGGAAATGATAACTTGCATCATACTTAAAAGGGACCCGTAGGTGACTTGTAATTAAAATCAAATCACTCCTATGCATATTCACAAGCATACCTCCTTCCATCTCATCTCTGATTCTCACTATTAATGATGATCTTTCTGCATGTGAGGCTGAAAAAAAATGTATTTTTTTAATTGAAGTGACATGACTTCTATTTATACATGTCTTCATTTCCTGTTGAACAAAAATGTGTTTTTGTTTATTTACGTGAAGACTTGTACATATTCCTCTATAATCCCTCACTCTGCAGTTACCTGACTATATCTAGTTGTTATGTTTTGGTCAGACCAGAACAGACGAAAATGTGAAGGAGCCTTGCTTATCTTTAGTGCTTTCTTACACCTTAGGGCTTTTGTCAATGCAGATATCCTTAGGTGCTTACTTTTCTCTCCTTGTCATGGGCCTTTACAATGTGAATAAAAAGTGAATAGAATGGAATGGAATGGGGAGGAGAGGAGAGGAGAGGGAAAGAGAGGAGAGGAAAGGCGAGGAGAAGAAGAGGAGAAGAGAGGAGAAAAGTGAGAAAAGGGAAAGGAAGAGAAGGAAAGAGAAGGGGAGGGAAAGGAAGAGAGAATGCTGGAATAATTTGAGCTGATTATTATTTAAAATATTCCTTCTATGATTGAATTGATAAAAATGGGCCAAATTTTTTTAAACATGAGTTGCTACATATTTCATTTAAGTAAATATAATATAAAATTAATTAGGACTACTATATTAATGGGTATCAAACTAATGAGACATATATTACAATAATCTGCAAAATAGAAAGTTTAGTTTATGTGTGTCACTATGTTCATCCATTTTAGGGCTAATATGAAATTTTATTCTAATTAATATCATTGTCGCTTATAAACTGATGCCTACGATATAATTTCTCATTTCAATAAGCACACACTTTACTCTCCCACTCTGTCTCTCTCTGCTTCCATACCCATTCTTATTCTGCTGAAATTACAACAGTAACAGTTGTATCCCCCTTTGGGGAAAATAGATATAATGATAAGTGATTACATTGTGTTATGAAAAATGCCACAAAAGCAATAAAGGAAAGAGTTAACAATATCCTGAGAAATTGGGGAGGTAATATTTGAGCTGGACCCTTCAGGACTACAAAACTAGGTTGTATTTTATTACATATTTTTTTTTTTTTAAAGAACATGCTAGATATAGCCATAATGCTTGTAATGGAATCCTATGTTTGAGAAAAATATGACAAATTTAATATGACTACTTGTCATGATAGTAACAGAAAACGGGATTAGGATGAGTTTTCAGAGACATTTCAGACTATACAAAGAGATTCACTTTTTATCCTTCCATAAATAACAACTATATTACAAAGTGCAAAGATTGAATAAATTATGAATAGATCTGTGATCTAATAGAATACTGTAAAAGAGAAAATAGAGTAGAGAAGAATAATGAGATATCTTTTAAGCATCTGTTGAATTAATCATGGATGGATAGTGATGATTTGATAAAAGTCAATGGAAGTAGAAATTAAGAAAAGGGAAATAATCAAGAGATATGAGAAACTTTGTACTGAAGGTGGTAACCACTGGTGCTTCATTCCATTAGATCAGTGTATTGACAGTTAATTATAAACAAATGTATTAAAAGGTAGAGCATACTAAATTGTTACTAGTGTGTGTATTTTACAAAGCTATTTTAAAAAATTCAAATGAATTTTTAGGTATCTTTTATTGCATCTATCTAAAAGAATATATTATTGTATTATTATAACAACATTTTGAAGCAGCTAGTATTACCCGGTTAAGAGATGAACAAATGAAAGTTTTAGTAATTTCAGTTGTTCAAGGTCACGTCTTAGTTTGACGATTCAAACTAGCCTAGATTCAATAGTGTTATAGAGTCCTTGTCTTTTTGATTCAATGAAACAGTTCAAAATTACTTCCGACATGTGTATATCTTTCCTATATGATGGCCAAGTAGCAAGAATATGAAGGTATTGAAGTAATACGATGGCTAAGAGGCAAGAGGAGAATATTGGTACCAGAGGATAAATGCTGGAGATGCAGTGAAATTAACTTGTTTGGCTTTAAAGTAAACAGAAGCTAATGCAAATAATCTTTGTCTACCCTTACCCAAAGGTGAGCTTGCACATAAATGTTTATTTTTGTCATACATAAAACTCATTTCTCTGAACCTTTACAAACAGAAAAAATAATTACATACAGTTTTTATTTTACTCACCGTTTTAGGATTTAAAGGAAATATCGTGGAGTAAGAACATTTTTGTTATTGTCACATTATACCACCTACATTATCTGAAAGCTAGGACTATTGTTTTAGCTCATTAGGTCTCAAAGACAGTTATGAATACAAAACCACTGGCATAGAAGGAAACCTAATTATATGTGTTCGAGTATCTTTGTCATGCCGTTAATTATTGATATAAAGAAATATGTTTTGTTTTCAATATGGATCTACCTGTGCGATTGCATCTAACCAAGGAGCAAACCATGAGTAGAATCACTAATTCTCCTAAATCATATAATAAATGAAGGCTTAGAAATATTAATATAAGTGGCCTGTCTCTGTCAAACTTTTTTTTTCCATTCGTTTAATTTCAACGTGTAACTTTAAACAAACTGTAGATACTTTTTCCCTTTTTATCAAGTCTGATCTCTGTTTTTTCATAGGGAAGTTTATTTCTTTTACATTTACGGTAAATTTCTGTATATTTGTATCAAATCTATTATCTTGGCATTTGACTTTTATTTGTGATTTCTTCTTGTATTCATCTTTTCTTGAGTGGCTGAATCAAACATTTTGTATCATTTTATTTTAACATTGTAATGACTTTATATTTGTACCTGTTGACATATTAGTTATGCTTATTTACTTACTCTTTCCTTTTGTTGTTCTGGTGGTTGATTTAAATATTATAATATGTACCTTTCACTTGTCGCAGTATATGCAAACATATTTTATTCATAAAAAATTTGAAATTCACAGCAACATTTATACCCTCTGACCCTTTGTGCTCTGCTTGTCGTATATTTCAGTTCTTTATGTTATTATTTTTACTCTAAAAAGCCGGTAGTTTTAAGAAGACTTAATCATAAATATGCGTGGGAGCACAGTTATCCCCACCAATACCCACAGTCCTAGGGGTATTGGTTCCAGGGCCCCGGGGACACTCAAATCCACAGATGCTCAAGTTCCTTACATAAAATGGCATAGTATTTGCCTATAACCTATATTTGCATATAGGCTATAGCAAGGTATGCCTCCTTATCACTTCATTTGCATGGATTCAGCATAGTGATTGATGAATAGAAAATTTGAGTTTTGCTTTTAGGAGTTTTCTGCAATTGTTTCCCAATATTTTTGAAATATGATTAATTCAAACTGTGGATGTAAAACATGGGGACACGGAGAGCTAACTGTGCAAATAATTTTTAAAACTTTTAAAAAAATGTATTTGAAATATTAATGTATTCCAGTGTTCTTTATTCCTTCACATACAACTTGTTGCTATCTGATGTCATTTTCCTTTATCCTAACTTTTAGCATTTTTTGAATTCTAGGTTTATTTAGATAAAGCGTTTTACCTTTTGTCTGTTTGAAAATGTTTTAGTATTACCTTACTGGTTTGTAATTTTCTTTTTTCGTAATGTCTTTTTCAGGTTTTGGTGTTAGAATGATGTTCGCTTTCTTTCTTTTCTTTTTTTTTTTTAATAAATATATGCCACTGATACCCATTTTTCCTACTCCCCCAAGCCCTGACTTTTGCAACCACCAATCTATTATACCTATGAGCTTGTTTTTTTTTTTTTTTTTCGTTTTTTTTTCTTGTTTTTTTAAGATTCCATATATAAGAGAGCTCATAAAGTATTTGACTTTCTCTAACTTATTTTTAGTTAGTATAATGCCCATATATATAGCACATATATGTATACAAGTAGCACAATTTTATTATCCCTTTATCTATCAATTGACACTTAGGTTGGTTCCATAACTTGGCTATTATAAATAATGCTGCAGTGAACATGAGTGTGTAGATATCTTTCCGAGTTATTGTATTCTTTTTTTTTTTTTTCCAGATAAATACTCAGCAATGGAATTGATGATTAACAGGGTAATTCCATTTTTAATTTTTTGAGAAACCTCCATAATGTTTTCCATAGTGGTTGCACCAATTTACATTCCCATTAACATTGTATGAGGGTTCCCTTGTCTCTGCATCCTCTCCAACACTTGTCATTTTTTATCTATTTCAATTCTAAAAAGTGTGAGGTGATATCTATCTCATGTGATTTTGATTTGTATTCCTTTGATGACTAATGATGCACAACATCGTTTTGTGTACCTTTTGCCATCTGCATGTCTTATTTGGAAAAAAATGTCTTTTAATATAGTCTTCCCATTTTAAATCAGATTGTTTGTTTTGCTATTAAGTTATATGAGTTCTTTTTAAATTTTGGATGTTAGATCCTTATCAGATACATAATTTGCAAATATTTATTCCCATTCAGTACGTTGCCTTTTCTTTGTGTTAATGATTTCCTCTGCTGTTCAGAAGCTTTTAAAAATAGTGTAGTCTCACCTATTTATTTTCACTCTTGTTAGTTTTGTTTTTGTAATCAGATTCAAAAAATTATTGCCAAGAACTATGTCACTGAGTTTAACCACCCAAGTTTTCTTCTGGGGATTTTGTGTTTTCAGGTCTTACATTCAAGTCTTTAAACTTTTTTAAGTTAATTTTTCTGTATGGTATAAAATAGTGACCCAGTTTCATTGTTTTGCATGTGGCTCTCCAGTTTTTCCAGAACCATTTATTGAAGAGACTGACCTTTCTCCATTGTATATTCTTGGCTCCTTTATTATAAATTAATTGACCATCCATGTGTAGATTTATTTCTGGGTTCTCTGTTGTTTCATTAATCATCATATCTATTTTTATGTCAATGCCATCATTTCTATAGCTTTGTAATATTGTTTGAAATCAGGGAGCATGTGTCTCCTGTTTTGTTCTTCTTTCTCAAAATTGCTTTGACTACTTAGAGTTAATGTTTGTTTGTTTGTTTTTGTGCTTTCATGAAAATTTTAGAATTATTTGTTTTATTTCTTTGAAAAATGTCATTGGAATTTTGATAGGTATTAAACTTAATCTGTAGATTGCTTTGGATAATACAGACATTTTAACAATATTGATTCTTGCAGTCTATGAATATGAAATATCTTTCCACTTATATGAAATATCTTCCTCAATTTCTATCATTAATGTTTAATATATTTCAATACACAGATCTTTCACCTCCTTGGTTAAATTTATTTCTAGGTAGTTTATTCCTTTTTGATGCAATTATAAATGGGATTATTTTCTGTATTTCTTTTTCTGATAGTTTGTTGTTAGAGTGTGGAAAGGTAAGAGATTTTTGACTAGTGACTTTGTGAACTGCAACTTTACTGAATTCATTTATTAGGTCTAACAGTGTTTTGTTGGAGTCTTTATGGTTTCTACATATAATATCATGTTATCTGCAAATAGTGACAGTTTTACTTCTTCTTTTCCAATTTGGAAACTTTTTTTATTTTATTACCTAATTCCTCTGACTAGGACTTTCAATACTATGTTGACTAGAAGTGATAAAAGTGGGTATCGTTGTATTATTCCTGATCTTAAAGGAAAGGCTTTCAGCTCTTCACCATTGAGTATAATTTTGGCTGTGGACTTGCAGATATGGCCTTTATTATATTAAGGTATGTCCCTGTATGCCCACTTTTTTGAGAGTTTTTATCATAAATGGATGTTTAATTTTGTCATTTTTTTGTGTGTGCATCTATTGAGATGATCATATGATTTTTATACTCCATTTTGTTAATGTGGTATATCACATTGACTAATTTTCGGTTGCTGAGCCACCCTTGCATTCATGGAATGAATCCCATTTTTCTGTGGTGTAGGACCCTTTTAAAGTGTTGCTGAATTCAGTTTGTTAATATTTTATTAACAATTTTTGCATTTTAAGTTCATCAGCGATATTGGCCTGTCATTGTTTTACGGTGTCCTTCTCTGGTTGTAGTATCAGGGTAGTGATGGCCTCACATAATGAGTTTTGGGGTGTTCTCTTCTCTTTTTTGGAGACATTTGAGAAGGATTGGTATTAATTCTTCTTTGAATATTTGGTAGAATTCAATAGTCAAGCCTGACTTTTGTTTGTTGGGAGGTTTTTGATTATTGATTCAATCTCCTTATTAGTAATCTGTCTGTTCAGATTTTCTATTTCATCATGATTCAGTCTTGGTAGGTGGTATTTTTCTAGGAATTTATCAATTTCTTATAGTAAGATTTTAATGACAACCAGAGTTACAATGTTGGACTTCTGGTGTTGTACTCAATGCCTCCTTATAATGTGGAACAAATAATTGTGTTATGGTATCTTAAAATATTATTCCCATACAATAAAACAATTGCTGGGGATACAAGAAATAAGCAAAATTGAGCTGATATCCTAAAGAAAATAAATTGATCGATATATTGAAAGAGATGTAGCATAATCAGGGTAGGAAAATGTATTTATCTCCATCTCCATTTATTTCTCTCTTTTATACGTTTATTTGCTATGAATATTAACAAATGGTTTCAAAGATAAGCTAGAAATTTATTGAAGTGAATACAATTTTTATGTATATAAGACTGTCAGAATATAATGTATAACTCAAAGGCAATTGACAAATGCATTTCCATAATTACTTCCACTTACTTTTTAGAGCAGGAGGGATGGGACATTTTCAATTGCTTTTCATAGTAGAATCTTACTTAGATAATAGATTTTAATTAGAATATTCTTGAGCAAAAAGAGAATGTCACTGAAAACATCCTGATATAGCAGTCAAGATGTAGCAGGTGGATAAGAAACATTGAGAGCGTGCCAGCAAGAAACACTTCCCTGACCACAATAGCATATAGAAACTCAGTGAAATAAGATAAATGCAATAATAACATGAGTGTAGAAGCTTCAATGCTGTTAATGAGGCTGCATTCATGCTTAAGTGATACAGCAATTGTATCACTCCATCCTCCTTTAATTAATTGTGTAAATGCCACCATGATGTTCCTTGTAGATAAAAAATGGTGTATGATATGTGCCACTACCTCATATGTCATTGCAATATTGTCCACTCACTTAATGTTAAAATTTAAAGAATGTATATTTATTTGCCTCCAGAAGAAAATATATTAGTAAAGTTATTACTAGTCTTTTAAAGGTTAACCTAGTAATTTTCATATTGTTTCTGCCACTGAGGCTCATGTGCCTGAAATCATCTAGTAACAATGTTTTATTATTATTATTATTATTATTATTATTATTATTATTTACTTAAAGACATGATTTCTACATATAGTACCACAGTACCACTTTTAACTTTGATCTTCATACTCAGTACCACTTTTAACTTTGTTCTTCTACATTAGTGATGATTCAAATGCATTTATCTCCAAGGAATTATAATATTCTATATCTTACCAAAAGAGAGATAATGTAACAAATTAATAAAAGTTAGCTATTATGTTCCAATATTGCACGGTGCATACATACTCATATTATTTTATGTAATCTTTCAACAATTTGAATATGAGCATTTGCCTTCAATGTACACACACAAACACATACATAAATCTACTTGTCTATATCAATATAAAAATAGATTATATATCAACTGTATTATATTATGTTACGTTTCTAAAAAGTACTATGTATTGCGATTAAGCTACTCAAACAAGGATTAAAATAAAGACATAATTGGAATCATGTCATCCTAATTTTAAGTCAAATTAATTTTAATACAGAGTCAAGCCTCTTGTTTGATGTTTGGCTTTTCTTACTTTTGTTTTCAATAACAATTCATCCGCGGTGAAAAGTGTGTTATTAGTTACCTTTGAAAATTGGCCACACGTTCAGTCTGATGACATTTTTACAGAATTGTCAAGACCCATTCGTTTCTTCCTGCCCTCCATAAAGCTGACCACTTTCTCAAACTTAATGGCTACCATTTAGCCACAGAATGGTAGTTAACAGTACAGCATTTACTTTTTCTCTGTCACTTGAGATTAAAAGTTTTAAATTCGTTCTAATTTTTTTTTTCTATTTGCTTTCCTGTTTTCCCTAAGAGCCCAGAATGAATGGTCAAAAAGAATCTGCAATATAGGGTGTGATCTGAGAGTGCCACAATTGTTTGAATGTCTGTGTGGATCTGTGAATAATGTCTTAATCATAATTTGAAAAGACAACAAATCGGCTATGAAAGTGATATGGTTTCTTTCTTTGCACATTACTATATTGACACCTCACAGATGAGTTGAAGGAGTTGAAAACAAAATAACAGATAATAGATTTGTTACTCATACAGCATACTATTGATATCATTTAAAGGAAGAATTTGAGGAGCAGATTTAGGAAAAGGATGTTCAGTAGAAAACGGACTAAGCTCAATACCTGGCATATAAAGAACACTTAAATCTGCTGTTTATCATTTTGGCAGAAACTAGTGTAAGAGAAAATCTGATTTGTTCATTTAGTAAGAAGGAATTTCAAACAAAGCTAGTGGTATTATATATCCACAATGTCTGGAATAGAGAATTATTTTGTTTACCCCACATATTCTAGCTACAGATATATATTTTCTCTTTCTTTCTTTCTTTCTTTCTTTCTTTCTTTCTTTCTTTCTTTCTTTCTTTCTTTCTTTCTTTCTTTCTTTCTGTCTAAATTTGTTTTTTTCTACAGATATATTCTTACACATGTTAAATTAAAATGCCAGTTTCTTTAATTTCAGTTGTTTAATGATTTGGAGAGTTTCATGGTTGGTTGTTTTGTCTTGCCTCAAATATTTAATTTTTAACTCAATGACTTCACTTAGTGTTATTGTTTGTGAGCATAACAGAATATATTTTAGTGACATAATGGGAAACACAATTATAAATGATTATTAACAAATTCATAAACAAAACAATTATAAAAAATTCTGTTTTGTAGAACTCTTAAAATGTACAATTCTTAGCTCACTGACTGTACAAAAAGAGGCTTATAAGAATTTGTTATGTTCTCAACTGAGTTGATAAAGTTCATCAACATACATAAATTGCATTTATATTATTATTATTATTATTATTATTATTATTATTAATCTCCACTTCCCCACTAAAAGCTCTGAGACAATAATTCAGCTCAGGCACAGAGAGACACTTCATTATATGCAATGCCTTGAGGTAAGCATTTTAATTATTTGAGTTTGACACTCTTTCATTTCAGCTTATCTAATGTCTTTAGAAACATTCATTCACCATGATCTTATAAGTATTATAACTTTCATGTTTTCCTGCTGTGGCTAGCTATTTTCCTACAGCTGTACCCTAACAGAGCACAGAGTTCTAGGAGACCACAGGCTATAACATAATTAGATTTTTTTTCCCCGTAAAATAATTCTCAATGTTCTTTGTCAACTTTATTTACATGTGCTTACAATAAAAATCAATCAATTGTAAGTTTACAATTTGATTTCTTTTTTTAATGTACAGTTATAGAACAGTGCAATCATCATATAGAACCCAGTATGACTTAGGTTCCATCACCTCAAAATGATTTATCATTCCCTTTTCTTTCAGCCTAACTATAAAAACACAAAATCAAAGGTTGGTAAGAACATCAAATATGTATTATTACAATAAATATCATTGGTAACATTTAGATAATAAGGGAAACAGAATCTCTGATTAGTATTTAAAAAAAACTGTAGTTATTATAAAGGATAAAAAAAGTGACGCAAAGTTAAAAGATAAGCAGCTAGAGAAAGATTTTAGAAATTAAATACTAATATATTCAAAGTGGAAGCAAGCATAAAATGTTAATGGTGCAGTGCCTTAAACTGAGGACATTGCTAAATGTCATAATTTACAAATAGCAGTCAAGAAGTTGAATTCATAAGACAAAATAATGTCATAATAATCCATTCAAAAACTAAATGGACAATTTGAAAAAAAAATGAAATGAGAAGTATGTAAATATTTGTCTCAAGAATATTTTTAAAAATTGTTTTCCAGAATACATACATACATGCATGCAAGTTGAATAAGACAGTTGATTTGTTGGTTATTATGTGTGAGCTTGTAATTTTTTTTTAGCTCATCCATCATGACTTAGCTTGGTCCTGTCTGTGTCTGTAGATTTGGGGGCACTGACTGGACAAATGTTGACAGTGCTATGGAATATCACATATTTTCAATGTATGCATTATGGGTATCTGCAAAAGAAACTCTGATACGTTACACAGCCCTAGGTGGAAGCGAAGAAACATGCAATTGTATTCTGGTTACAATTTTGAGGAATGTGTGATTAAAATCCTGCTCCGACATCTTCAGAGAAGTTGTAATACTGGTCTGTAATGAGAGATTTTAGGACAATTTAAAAGGAACATAATAGGCAAGCATTCAAAATGCGACAAGAGAGTCTCTGTATCTTGAAGAATGTACAGAATAGTTATTTTGTACATCCAACACCCAAATTCCCACTTAATAATTTCAGTGATCTGGTAGAAGAAAGACTTGAGTCGCTGATATAGAGTTTATTATAAAGAATTAAACAATAGGGATCATTTATTTTTGTAATATCATGGAGATAAATCACAATTGGACTTCTTTTTATAGAGACCTGAACGTTCAGAAAGACAAGTGAGAGGTAAGAGGATGTTGAGCTGAAGTGTTGTTTGAAAAGAAAAAAAAAAAATCATTTGTATAAGAGGAGAGAAAATTGCCAACAGATTTAGTTGTAGCACAGCAAAAACAACAGAGATCTACAGGACATTGTAGAGTCTAATCTTGGGGTAAAAAGTGTTTCATAAGAAGGAAAAATAGGGACTCTGTGGAATGACTTCACTATTTCAATCAAAAGAATGATATTCTCACTTTATGGTATTGTCTCGTTAATTAAATAAAGAATTCCCAATATCCAATGATATTAATAGTAATTAAATAAGGGTAATGTTCTAAGAAATTTTAGAAAAATACATACAAACACATATATGCAATACTGTAAAAGGGAAAATGCAGATTAATAAGTATAAAAGGATCCAGTTGACCGTTGTACGTAAATGCAAGCCATTTCTTTACAAGTATTATATTTCTGTGCTAGAATATACTGAGTTTATATATACTTAGGGGTAAAGTGACACCTAATCTGCCATGTTTCTAGACATTTATTAAAACCAGGCACTTCCACTGACTCAAAAAGAAAAACAAGGCATAAAACATCCTGTAATCTCTTCTATATACTTGGTGAATATCCATTTCTCTATCCTTTCGGATATTCTGAAAGAAAAAAAAAAAAAAAAAAAGAAAGAAAGAGAGAAAAAAGAGCTTCAAGCCATTTTACTAGAGGTGAATGTTACCATATTGACTGTTGGCACAGGGTTTGGTTTACCATCTTTTATTGACCATACCATTTTGGAAACAAAATGAGGCACCACTCTGGAAAACAAACTACAGAAACCCTTCTAGATTCATAGATTCATATCCCTCTTTATGTAATGGCACTGAGCATACCTAAAATATCTCAATCAGTCCACATATCTTTGCTGCCATCTTTTTCCACCAAAGAAAACCCATTTCAAATTTCTTTTTACAAATTAGAAAGTCAATGGAGCTGATCATAAAAAAGATAGATCAAACACTCTTGTAGCCACCTCCCAGAAAGTGACTTTTCAATTAAATACTAGCCGACTACACTGGGAGTATGAATTCCTGAATAAGAAAATAACTCATCTAGGTTGTAGATCAAATTAACACATAACGCCACATTGCCTGTGCTGAAGAATTCTAAATGACTGACATCCTGACGTTGAGCCCGTGGGCTCTAGAGTGAAACTGGTTACTACTGACTTTGTTGCTTCTCCTGTTGACCTTCCGAATGAATACCAGTAATAAATCATGTCATTTCTTATTTGCACTGTTTCTTTTCAAGCCTACCTGCATTAGTTGCTGCTTGTAAAGAAACCCAAGTAGTCAGGGACCCTGTATTAGGAAAAGATGATTGCTTGCTCCAGTAGTGTTCTGTTTAATCTCCCATGCACTATAGGTGACCTCAGGCACTCTCCTTTCCCTTGCCATTACTAAAGATGGTTAGGTCTATAAATAATGCAATTCAAAAATTTACTCTAGAGTATTATGTAAGACATGATAACCACTAAATTTACATAAACCTTTTCAAAGACTTTCCATTCCGTGATCCGGTTTAGTCATAAAAGTTCCTTGCCTATTATTAGTTCCAAAATCTACACTCTGTCTTTAAAACTTCCTGTCTTTCAGTTATAAAAACCATACATTTAATATATCTTCTTTGCTTAAAAAAATGAAAAACAGCAGAAAGTTCACTAAAAAATGAAAGTTTTAACTATTTATTAAAGTTGTGAATTTTATTTATAAAGTTGTATAATTTTCTTTTTAATTTACTCCACCAAAGTTAGCATTTATACTTTTTTTAAAATCTTCAGTATTTTGTTGTCAGTGTTGTATGCTGTTTTGTGGTTTGGGGCAGAATCGCTCCTATTTTTGAAGGGCTTTAAAGGAAAGGAATAAAAAAAAAAAGTTTGGGGGTATTTATTTATTCTCTGCCATAACTGATTGGGTTATATTTTAAAACATCATCTAACCTATTTTTATTTTTTTTGCTTAAATATCTTATTTTGCCTATGTTTACTAAGGGATATTCATTTTCTTCCCAGAGAGCACTCATCACAGAAGTTATTAAGATTTAACACATAAATTGAAATCTATCTACTGTACTTCACTTCATAAATGTATTTCATGGAGGTATGACTTGTTCATAAATATATATAAATCAAAGTACATACATATTTGTCAGATGAGACATATCTAATATATATCTGACATATACATATGTCAGTGTGTATACATAAACATTTGTATACACATACACATTGCCACAAAAACTGAGTAATGTGTTTTTTTGTAATGCGTTTTCACTATATTAAACATAATGGCAACCTTTGTAGTATACTTAGGTTCAAGCTAAATCTCAGTTGTCTGAAATGGCCATAATAAGGAAATTAGCCAAAATATTCCACTGATAGAAGAAATTATTTTTGAGAATAAAAACATTCCCAATTTCAGATTTTTCTATAGTCACCTGTGCAGAACTACATATATATCAATATAGTGCACTTTAAAATTAAGCTTTAAGTATAAAAATTAATAAAATATTTTATTTAACAAATACTCATCATGGCAGAAAATGACATATTCTAACTCAGGAATCTATATCTATGAATATTATTTTTAACATTTCTCTGTGTTCATGTTCAGAAGTCTTAAAGTCATCATCACTCATTTAAATTTCTCCCTTTTAAAAGTTATAATTGAGTTCATGAAAATGAATATTAGTTCATTTTTAATGCTATTATAGCATGTGCTATAAAAATAAAACACTTTGTTTCCTTAAAATAATCAGTTTCCTTCCTTAAAACATTCATATGTATCAAATAAAAAACAGGATTTCAAGTCTCTGTCTCTCTCTCTCTCTCTCTCTCAAACACACACACACACACACACACACACTCATATACATATAAACGTTAAAGAGGTAAAAGTTATTCTGTTCAGTACTGCTCATTTTACCTATTACCTACATCTTCTTTCTTCATAACAAGGATGTCACCAAGGTTTGGCCTAATTTATGTGGTGTCTTATTACATAAACTAATTTCAGTTTAATAAATATTAATAACAATGCACTTCTTAAAATGATATTTTGCCACTTTGACATGATACAGAGATAAAATATTATTTATTGAAATTGTAATCTGTGCTAGATACTACTCCAAATGTGCATTCATTATCACAAGTATCATACTGACATTGCCAAGTAATTGATAATATTATCTCTATTTGCAGTTAGCAAAATTGAAACTTAAAAATGTTAAATTAATTTGGAGAAATGAGTTTCACCCCATATAAACCTGAGCCCACATACTTAATAGCTAGCTGCATGGATAGTGTGAGGCAGCAGACATATGGATCTGTATATATTTTATGCTTGATCTATTATATTCTTGAGATCAATGCTATTTTTATTAACTTAGAGATTTTAATATATGTTCTATGATGAGATTTTTATTTGGGAGAGGTGTATTGTGATGGTTGGTTTGATGCGTAGCAGTTTCTTCATGTTAAGTTATTTTGTTTTATTGACAGAGATTCTAGGAGTTAATATAATCTACTGAATTCAGATATTTAACTTTATTAGATAAATTGTATTATCTTGTGTCTCAATCAAATTAAAGCAGAAGTCCACAGGTGAGGAGACAGTGTATTACCGAGAAGAAATTTCAACAGAAACTATTTCTACCACTTAAAATGACAATTCTGTGCTTATAATTCACATCTCTAAACTGACTCAATCTTACATTAAATATGACCCTGTAGTTTCTCAGGGGATATGTTTATTACCTTGCATTCAGGTTGTCCAGGAAATTAATTTTCTGCCTTAAAAACCAACAGATGTAATAAAAAATAAAAAGTTTTAGTATAAAAATAGTAACTACAAAAGTATTAATTATATTTTACATTGCCTAGCTTTTAAAATAGTATTCAATTCTCAATAAAAGTACAAAAAGGCAGATGAAACGCTATTAATTCTGGTCATACATTTATTTTGAAATAAACATTTTATATTTATGTGTAACATAAAAGTGCAAAAATCATACATATATATGGCAGAATGAACACATCTGCATAAAAATACCCAAGTCAAAAAAAATAGAATACCCCGGCACCCTAAAACACTCATGAATATTCTGGTGAAATTATTGTTCATTTTGTTTCTTTTCCTCAAATATAAGCCTATCATAATTTCTACTTTCTTTGTGTTGTAGTATTTTGATGTTTATTTCCACTTGATGAACAATTTTGGTCGTTTCCAATTTGAGTTGCCATTTCTAAAAGCTATGAGCGTTTTTTGCATGTCTTCTGACATAGATAAATACACATTTCCATTGGATTCTTAGCTTCTGTTGAAATTGCCAAGGCATAGGTATGCATACATTAACCTGAGTAGAAATTGTTTACAGTTATAAACTAGTTGTAACAGTACTTACTGCTCCCCATAGTGGAGGACAGTTCCAGTTGTTCCACATGCTTGCCAACACTTAGCTATATTAGTCATTCTTTTACTTTAAGTCTTTCTGCTGTTTATGTGAGGCATCCCATTAAAATATTTTTAAATACGTTTTACATTTTTGAAATTTTAGGTTTATAGAAAGTTCAAAAGACAGTACACAGTGGTCCCCTATGCCCGTTACTCAGTTTTCTCTAATTTAACATAAACTGTGATCCATTCGTTAAAACTGAGATAGCATTGGTATGGTAATATTAACTAAAGAATCTGTTCATATTTTACCAATTTTTCCATTCATATATTTTTGTTTTTCAGGATCCCATTTATGATACTACACTTAGTAGGGTCTTTATGTTTCCTCAGTCTCCTTTGTCTACAGTGGATTCACTCTTTCCTTATTTTTAATAACTTTGATAGAATTGAAAAGTTGTATTCATGTAGTTATTGAATGCCTCTAAATTTGAGTTTGTGTTCTTTTGTCTTATGATTACACCAGGATTATGGGGTTTGAGGAACAGTAAACACACCTGGATCTCAGATTTGTAGTCTCCATAATTGGGAGAAAATATGTTTCTATTGTTTTAAGTCACCCAGTCTGAATCTGTAATGGCAACCCTAATAAACAAATGCCAACTTATTTTGTAAAGATTTGTCTCTTTTTCCCAACTTTTTATTCATCCATTTATGTATACCACTATGGAGTCATGTATATCTGTTGTAGTCTTTGAATTATGATACAATACTTTTATTAATGCTATATAAATTGTTTTAACTTTGGCGATTGGGAACTCTTTTAATTTTACAGCTATATCCTTTTGATGAGCTACATTTCCTTTTGTTTTCAGATTTCTTCCTTTCTTTTCAGTACTACGAAATCGAAACTCATCTTGTATGTTACCTGCCCAATCTCTAAAACCAGAGTTCTGGTTGCTTTTATTATAGAATGGTATTTAGAAACCAAGTTATAAGAAATGGGTATGTTCATTACTACTGGTTTGTCACTGTTACTAAACCCATTCAGTGGACAAATACAGGAAATTCATGTTTTTTAAATAATCCATGTATACTACCAAATCTATTATTTCTTTATTTATCTGTTTGTATGTTTGTATGTTTAAACAGAATGTATGTGTGTGTGTGTGTTGTGGGGAAGGAAAAAATTTTCCTCTACACTTTTTGGTTCTTCCTGGTCAAATAATCACATTCATGTAAGACAGATTGGTAGGAGAAAATCAAATGTGTTTTTGTACATACAGAAACCCCATAGATATGAGGCTCCCTAACATACAGGCAATTGAGGCTTTGATGCCTTCCTGAGCTAATTAGAAGGTGTTAAATGTTTGGAGTTTTAAAGGACAAGAAAATACTTCACAGGAAAATGGAGAGACCAAATGTTTAGTAAATAAATGTTTGCCGTACCATGTAAAGACATAGGGATATAGAGAGGAATATGAACAAACAGGCCTTGCTGAGTTTTCCGAGTCTACCACAAATATCTCATATTCTTGGAGTTATCTCTGGTGATAGCTCCCTCCCTAGAACAGGCAGGCCCTCTACCTAAATTATTTTAGATACTTAAGGGATAGGTAAAAATAGAAACTTCCTGAATCTTCTGCTTCTTTAAAATAATCAGCCTAAAATAATCTATATGTCAAAGAGACATTTAGGGGTGGCAAATTTTTTTCTTCCCTATAGACTATGTACATATTTATATCCAAACATTTTGAACATATGGACTGTAGTTATAATAAACACTTTAATCTTTGTACATAATAACATATATGTCCATTCTAGGTGTATTTTTGATGATTGAATATTTTAATTTTCCTGATTCTTTACCTACCTGACAATCTTTGATATAAGACATTGTAAATTTTACCTTGATGGTGCTATCTTATATATCTTAAGAACTTCTGAGCTTTTGGAGAGGGATGGGGGAACATTCAATTAATGTACCTGGAATGGATTGATTCTTGCTGTTGTGTGTGTGTGTGTGTGTGTGTGTGTGTGTGTGTGTGTGTGTTAATGTTTTTAGAAAGATTCAGTGTAGTCTCTTACTCTAGCATTTATTAATCCCTTCTACCTAGATAACACCTAAAGTTTTCTATCCAATGCCTCCATTAACTATAAGATTTTTCAGTGTGGCTGGTGAGAACAGACACAATCTTCTTTGAGCACTGGGAATTGTTTATTTTAGTCTTTTGGGTGGTCATTTGCAAAAGTATGCAAATAATACTGATGAAAATATGTGCATTAATGATTATAACACAATGGCATGGATAAATTATTTCTGAAAGACAGAGACAGCTACGGCATAAATAACTTTTCTGTTCCCAGTCAATGACCTTCTCTTTGTCTTTAATATAGTCAACTTTAGTATTGCCTTGACACCCTGGATCCCTACTGAGTTGCATCATGTTGGCAATTCTACCCCCTGCATCCAAACTGAAGGAGAACAACACAGCTTTCCGTAGACTAATCAAAGCCACTTCCATGCTCTCTAGGAGGGCAGATTGAGTTGATTATTTTCATTGCTGAAATGCAAATGTTGTTGCACTAAAAATTAAGGATACACAATGCATAGGTTGTATTCAGTTTTAGCATTTTAATACACACTTGTAGAAAAACCCACACAGTCCTTTTAAATTTACACATAATTATAGAAAATTATATCATTCAATTTTAATCTAGCAGCATTATGCAAAAGAAGAGTGTTAGGTAACTACCGTGGTGTTTTCCCAAAAATAAGACCTAGCTAGACAATCAGCTGTAATGTATCTTTTGGAGCAAAAATTTATTTATATAAGACCCAGTCTTATTTTGCTATATTGTAAGACCGGGTATAATATAATACAATATAATATAATATAATATAATATAATATAATATAATATAATATAATATAATATAATACAATATAATATCGTAATATAATATAATATGATATAATACTGGGTCTTTTATTAATTTTTACTCCAGAAGACGTATTAGAGCCGATTGTCCGTCTCAGTCTTATTTTCTGGGCAACAGTGTATAGACAACTTTTTTCGATATTTTAAATGTTATTGGATTTTTTTGAAGTTTATTTCTCATAGAATTTTTCAACATATAGACTGAAAGTTGGAAAAACACATAATTTTCAATGAAAATATTATAATTTCAAATATTTGCAATGAATCTCTCTTCAGTATTCAGGTAGAGCAGACACTTTCATGTGGTACAAAGCTAACATTACAAATAATACACATTACTATACATTACAGCGGAACTTCATAGACATAACCTTAAATGTAAACACCACTTGAATAAAGGAGATTTATATATACACGTGGACATGATGAAAAATTCATGGAGGGAAAGGAAAAATCATACATAAAAATCTTATTTGAAATTTCTCCAACATGAGAAAACAAAATATTTTGTTGTTTCACTTACATTCCAATGAAGTACATTAAGAATTCCTTACAAAGCTAGATACAGTTGAAATGTGACCACAATTACTAATCACTTGCTTGGTATGACCAAAACAGTATTTCAGGCTTATATTTGATTTTTAAAAGAAAAATAAGTAAAGGCTAGAAATGTCCAGTTATATCCTATAAAGCAATTACCTGCTATAGTATATGATAAATTTTTACTTAAAACATAATTAGCACTAAATACACACACACACACACACACACACACACACACACACACACACACAGTGGGTCCCGATGTACAAATTACATATATAAAGGTAATTCCTATATTGGGACTCACAAAATGGAGGTCACCCCGGTGGACAAACCCACATCACAAATCTCAACCTAAATCAAACTGCACTTAAGGGAAATGACACACTATCAAAAAACTCTAACATAAATCAATCACAGTTCTCCAACTCAGCTTTAGGTAGCTTAATTTACCCTAGAATATAGGACCTACTAGCTTTGTTAAAAACAAAAAAAAAATCCCCAGCCTCCTAAAGCATGTCTGTTACCACATTTCCGCCTCTATCGCTCTGTAAAACTCGCACTGCCCAAAATCCTTTGAAAAAGTACTGTGCCTGGTCACCTTGCCATACTTTGCTTCCCCCGCCCTAGAGCCCCAGATCCCTTTTCTTTCAGTTGAACGTGGTATATAAACCTAAGGTCTAAACATACATTTGAGTTACCCGTCCCTAAGTTTCACTGATAGATAGATAGGAAGATAGATAGATAGATAGATATTTATAGGTATATATACCTCTCTCTATATCTATCTATATCTATCTACATATAGGTATAGATAGATATATCAAAATATACATATATATATGTATATACATATGTGTGTATATATATATATATACATATAAATGTATATATATATATGTTACACATGTGAATACACTTCTATTTGCTTTCTCCTATGTCGACAAAAAAATATCCAGCCTAAGACAAAGCTTATAAGAGTTTATTTGAGCCAAACTGACAACAATTGCCAGAAAGCAAAATCTCAATTGATTGAGAAAATGCTCCGCAAAATTGTGATTTGCAGCTTGTTTCATACCTAGAATCAAAGGAGTAGGGTTACATGAAATCCATTGGTGGTAGATTAAGGGGATGGGAGAAAGCAAAACTGGGAAATCTATGGGATTGAATAAAAATAAATTGGAGAGACAAGTAGTACAGGCCAGTTAATAGTTTGCTTTTTACAGCATATAGAGATGGTAATCAGGGGACTAGAATAATAATGAGGGATTCTGTAGTTTCCAGGTCTGATCCTGAAGAAGGGATTACTAACATTCCAAGGTTATGTTATCGTAGATGCAAAAAGACGATAGACAGGCTCACCTATGGTAAAGATTGACCTTTGTCAAGGAAGCTACATGCTAAAGATGTGACTTCTGGCCATGCCCACCTTAGTCAGGAATTTTTATGTTCATGCCGTTCTATGTGATTTCCAGCCTCCTGAGTTTGTCAGGTTTAACCTGTGGCTTCTTTTCCATCCACACTTATTTGTCTGTCTTTTGTTACAGAAACTCAATGGAGAATTCAGAGGGGTGGAAAGGAAACAAATATTTCCTCCACTACAATATCTAATCACTTTGAGAAAGGTCTGCTTTGTTTCACGTGTTCTGAAGTGCTTTTTTTAAAGTTCTATTTTTATTTTTTTATGTGTTGAAATAGCAATAACTCACTAAATTCAGTAGAACAATTGTGCACGATATTCACCTTGGCCAAGTTGGAGAAAAGCATCTTGTTAGAATAGCCTCATGTACCTAATTAAGTTGATTCCATTCTAAAATGATCAGGGTGTTAATAAATGCTGGTAAGAAAACCACATGTTCTTTAAAGTTCTGTTCGTTATAATATACCGGGGATGCCAAAACAGTGTAAACAATTGGACACTTTGGTCAACGTTGCTCAAGCAGTAGTTCGCCGTAATCAGAAGTGTCTGGGTGTTTATGGTAACCACTTTGAGCACATCTTGTACTTGCAGAAGTCAAATGTGACTTGTATTCATCTTTTGCTGTTGGTATATATTGAATAGTACAATTTTAGTATACAGTTTTCCTTTCTTAAAATGTGTATACATTTTTTGGCACCCTTTGTATTTTCTTGATTTCTAATAAACTTGATTGGAATTAATAATAATTCTAGCCATTTTTTAATTTACTAAAATTATTAATGTTAAGTTATCATTTACTTTATAAGTAAGTTATGATTTATTTATTTCTTTAGAAAACATTTATTTTGGGGGTAAAAGTAGAATCACATGTTCTTAATTTTTTAAAAGTCAAAAAGTAGAACTACAAAGTGAACTTTCTTAGGACCCTGACAGTTCTTGTAAAATGGGAGAAACTAATTTATTTCATTTGGTATTTACTTTCTTCATAAGAACTCAAACTCTTACATTGTCCAATAATCCCACTAAAAAAAAGAATGCTAAAGTTACATGAAAATAATGACAGAATATTTTAAATATAACCAAAGATAAATGAAGGGGCAGACATTGGGGAAAGTTGTCAGAAATCACTGTAAATAAGAACAGGGGGGAAAAAAGGGAATACGGTAACCAAATAATGTAATTGGAGAAAAGTTTGTCTTCCAGTCTGGACATTACCAGAAAATTTACCAGGGTCTTTCAAAAACCCTTTCAGTCACCATTTAGATTGAGCTTATACATATAAAACAAAATTAACTTTAGACTATAATAAAGACTAACAAGCATTTATTTGAGCTAAAGGAGCTGCAGCCCAGGAGACACAGATTCAGGTAGCAACCTAAATTGTGTTCCCCAAAGACAAAGGGGAGGCCAGCTTTCGTAGCGAAAGTTCTCTCCCGTGTTCCCAGTTATGTAGTTCTGTTTTATATAAATGGGGTATCCAAACTGTGCAATTCTGATCGAGCCAGACTTGTTCCATTGGTAGAAAGAAGATACGAGAGTCTCCTTGTAGTTTTTGACATCAGGCAGAGTAAACAAGCAGCACATATTGTGAGAAGCTGAGGCTTCATCCTGAGGTTCTTCATGGTATACAGAGTATATGAGGAGACACTGCCAGCAAATGGCTGCTAAACCTTATCATTCATAAAATGCAGTCCCTCAATTGACCATGGGTTGTCCATCTCTGTCGATAAAGTCCCTCTGAGAGTTCACACCAAATGAATCTTTCTTCTTGGTGTCCACATATAAATGCAGAGAACGGGACCATTTTATGGCCATCTGAAAGTGTGGATTGATCAGTTTCTTTACCAGTAAAATGAGTTGGTAATACTAGAATGCAAAGTAAAAATTAACAGAATATTTAAAGGAACACTGTAAATTAAAAAGCACTTTCCTATTTTGTTGTTTAATAATTGTAGAAGAAGAAAAATTATTTTTCCTCTACCATTGTGAGTGCTTGCCTGAAACCCCCGTAGTAAAAGACAGATTAACAAGAGAGAAACAAATAGAGTTTGTTACCATGTGTACTTATACATGTTATAAGCATACTTGAGAGAAGACAAGAAAAAAATGAATAACTGCCTGAGAAGGCCTAAACTACCAGCTTAAATACCAATTTTAAGCAAAAGACAAAACAGAGCAGGGTGTTGAGGAGACCAATTATAGGGAAATTACTGGGGGAAAGCAAGATAAACAAGGGTAGCATTTATTATACAGATTTAAGTCTCTACCTCCTTTATTGATGAGTTCCTTGTAATTTAGAATCATCTTTCTTTTCCTGATAAAGAGAGTGAGATACCCTTGCAAGTGGACATTTCCTCCATAAATGTAAATTTTGCTTACAAAAGGTTAACTTCTACTTTGTTTTCAGATCTTCCTCTGTGTCTGATGTTTCTCAAAACATCAGCTCAAAATAACCCTAATACCAAAGAGACATATCTTGGAGTGACATATCCTGCTTTCCTTCATAATATTAACATTATGTAAATCTCTCATTATTTAGACTGCCTTATGTCTTTAAACGCTTGAAAAACAACGGGTATTGTTGGAGGAGAGTCTGTTAAAGTAAGAATTGTATTCTTTAAAAACTATGTTTACATGTGTTTATTAACTCATGTAATAAACTTGGATAGTTTTGTGAGCTCATAGGTTTATTTCCCAAAAGAGTATGCCATGTAGAAACAACTAAAATTATTTACTTGCACTTAAGGGTGAATTACTCATTAAAAGAATTACGACTGGCGGTTTCCAAATCACAGAGCCTTTTTCTCTAGAGTTCATATATATACATACATATATATATATATATATATATATATATATATATATATATATACATACATACATATATTTATATACACACATATATATGTGTGTGTATATATATACATAATTCCATATTTAAGACTTTACTGTAACAGTTTTGATTCTTATTTCCTCTTTTATTTTTCATGAGAAAAGCTACATTTATTTTTGTAGGATATAACTGCAAAACAGTAACAATTATAAGGGTATTATTAAATTATTCAAATGAAAAATATAGTATTTTACTAGCTTTTATTTAGGATGTGGAACCTTTATCCCACAGTTTTCTTCATAGGTAAACTATGTTTGTACTTCAATGAGTTCTATTCAAGCCAGAACATTTTCAATCAAATCAGCTCTTCTAAGAGTTGAATGTAGGATGTTAAGCGGTGTTTTAAGAGGCTCATTAGGGATCTCCTCTCCACCTAACTCCACCTCAGGCTATAGAACAAAGGTCTTGACACTTCTGGACTTCTTGGTTATTTTCTGGGATTTAAAAATTTTCTTCATAATGTGCTTTTGACATAAGTCTTGCATGGAATAACTTTAAGAAAATATTCACAAACTTTCCCCAAGTTCTTTTCATAATCTAGTTTGGTTTTCATTTTCATTAGTTGTAATAATTAAATACCTTAATAAATTTAAAGATGCCATAGTCCTACCACTTTTGCAGTAGTTCTGTTTCAGCTCCCTCTGGAAGGTAGGGTTCCAAATATAGAAGGGAAATCTACTATGGTCCTGTAAATCATTTGTTATTATGTGTTCTCTTTTATAACACATCAATTTGATTTTGATATTTTGAATAATAAAGGCTTCTACATCTAATGATTATATGTATTCAATAAGAACCTAAAGCAATGTAGCTGAAGCATAGCTAAATCCTTTTTCTTCAATGCCTCAATGGGTCAAAGTGTGATTACTTTCATTTCATTTTGAATGATTTCTAATAATGGGTATACATGCCCTTCATTTATGCATCTTTGACCTTCTAACTGAAATAGGCCAAAATCTTCTTTAAAATTTTTGTCTTCTAGAATTTGACATCTCTTTTGTGTGGATTGAATTTCCTCTACTTCCATTACTAGTTATTGTTCCTAGTGTCTGTTAAAATATACCCGAGTAGGTGAAGGTTCAGATGCCCTCCATAGCAAGTGTGGCAGGGGCATTTCTCTCTAGGAGTGTCTGTCCCCAAATAATCAATCCAGTCACTATATCATACAGTTATAAGAAAAGTGAAGCCTTCAGTAGGAGTCCACTGCCATCAGTACTGCAGGCCATCTTTTCTCCAGGCAGGATGACCCCACCCCAGCCCAGCAGTGGGGACATGGTCTTCATGGTTCTCACCACAGCACACATATGCTTGACATCTGGGGAAGCCAATTCTGATTCCTCCTGGCCTTAGAATTTGCCCCGTCCACCTGGTGTGGGTGCCAGGTCCCCTGCAGCTGATCATCCACCTGGTGCTCTGGCCATATGGATATCCCTGCACACCCACTGACCAGCTGCCCTCGTTGCCATCGCCTCCTCATTTTGTTGTCATCAGCATCGCTACAGATCATCCAATATCTTCTATTAAAATCTAGTATATCAAATACATCAAAAGTTTCTTGCATGAGCATCTCTTTAAACTGTAAATTGGTTACCTCTCCTATTTCACTGTGTAATAAGATGTGTCAAACTAAATCCATGCAGTCACACTGTGTATTGTATCTCATAAGAAACACCTTTAATAGTGTGAAGAATAAGATTGTATTTATACCTGTCTGTCATTTTATTGTCCTCTCTCTGTCTCTTTCCCTTCCTTCCTATTTCCTAAAATATATAGAATCTAGAACTTTTGGTAAAGCGTTTGTCTAAAAAAATTGTTCACAGGCTCTTCAATGGGTGTTTTATTTTCAATGTTTGAAACTGGCACTGAAGAGCTAAAAGTGATCATAAGCAGCACTGATGAAATGTTTTATGTTAAAGTACTAAAGAACTCCAAAGCATAGTGGCATTAATTATAGCAGTTTTTATGTAAAATAATGTGGAGAAGAATAGTAGAAAGAAAAAAGAAAAAAAAAAAAAGGCCATGCTGTTAAAAGAAAATGTCTCTCTGCAGTCTGCCTTAATTAGAAAAATTCAAAGGTAATATTTATTTATTTATTTATTTATTTATTTATTTATTTATTTATGCTCAACTGAATGTGAACTGAGATCCACAAAATTATGAAAATAAATGTGCTATCAAGTTTCCAAGGTCATGTAAAATTGCATTTGTTTTTTTAAGCTCTAACTAGAAGCAATATGTAACAAGTTGCTTATTGTACATTTTCCGGTTTAATCCAATGAAACAGCATGTCTCGAATTTTAAATTTTGACTTTCCATGAATTTGTGCATTGTTTCAGGTTAGAATGCTACAAATAGGAAGATGATGTCCTTCCCCGAGGAAATTAAATCTATATCTTCTTTAAAAATTCAGTAGGGAGAAGTCATTTTCTCAGGATGACACATCTTATTATTGTATCCTGTTTCTTACTGAAATAGTGGCATGTGTCTCAATGGCCACACTTGAGTTCCCTGCTGCCATAACAAATGAGTATAAAGCCATTTCCCTGGTGGAAATAGCTCTAGGACTGACATTTCATTATAATGAAGTGAGCTGGTGTTCCTCCAAATACAACAAGCCTAAATGTTTCTTTCCTATCCCACACTTTTCCTATTAAGACTCTCAAGGGAGCTAGGAACTGAAATGCAGCTCAGGTTAATTTAAGACAATCCCATTCTAATTGTAACTTTTTTGTAGCTATCATATAGTGGTGGTGTCACAGAAATCTGGACACATGACTTGTATTCATCTTTTGTTATCAGCATATATTGAGTATTACAATTTTAATATAGTGTTTTCCTTTCTTAAAATGTGCATATATGTATTTTTGGCACCTTCTGTAGAAACGAATCTAGGCACCTGATGGCCTTTCATAACTAATGTTCACCAACATTGCAGTATTTGTCAAAGATTCAAAATATTGCTGGATTGTTAAGTAAAAAAATGTAATTCAAACTAATATTTTTCTTCTTAGATATAATTTACTCACCTCTGACTTTTATTAGGCAGAGTAAATTTATGAACGGTAGAAATTGATTTGCTGATAACTTAAGAAAAAATATTTCTCCCAAACTGGACTTTGTTTTACCTTACAGCTGCTTTTTTTTTCTTTTTTTCTTTTTTTAAGGTAAATTTATTGGGATAACAATGATTAGTAAAATCACATAGGTATCAAGTGTGCATTTCTGCAAGACATCATCTATATCTCACATTGTGTGTTCACCACCCAGAGTCAGTTCTCCTTTTATCATCATATATTTGACCCCCTTTACCCTCTTCTAGCACCTCCCCTCTGGTAACCTTACCCTCTGGTAACCACTAATTGTTGTCTGTGTCTATGAGTTTTTGTTTCTTTGTTTGTCTTGTTCCTTTGTTGTTTTCAGTTTTATATCCCACATATGAGTGAAATCATATGGTTCTCGACTTTCTCTGTCTCACTTATTTCACTTAGCATAATAGTTTTAAGATCCACCCATGTTGTCACAAATGGAATTATTTCATCTTTTCTATGGATGGATAATATTCCACTGTATATATACGTACCACATCTTCTTTATTTAATCATCTGTTGAAGGACACTTGGGTTGTCTTGGCCACCATAAATTATGCTGCAATGAACATTGGAGTACATAAATCTTTACAGAAAAGTGTTTACAGAGTTTTTGGGTAGATAGCCAGGAGACAGATTGCTGGGTCATATAGTAATTCTGTTCTTAATTTTTTGCGGGACCTCCATACTGTTTTCCATAGTGGCTGTACCAATCTACATTCCCACCAACAGTGTATGAGGGTTTAAAAGCTGCCTTTCTAAATTAACTTTTAACTAATTATTCATATACTTCACTAAGCATGAATGAATGTATCTTCTTGTCTCTTATACACCTGTATGTTGCTTTAGTAAGTATACTATTTCACTTGTAGTACGATGAAAAGGAAGATACTGTATTTTTTTCTGATTTCCAGGTAATGAAGGTTTCACAGAATGAAAAGCTGAAACCATTTACTTGGACTTATTTAATAGCGATGACATGAAACAGTACTTGCCTCCATACGTTATCCAGGAGAGCTCATTTTGTTTGTTTGTTTGTTTTTATTTTAATGTTAATCAATGATTTTGGCAATACTATTAAAAAGCATTTATGTATTTATTGCTCTGTATAATTAATAGTTATTGCATGCTTATATGACTAGACGCTACATAAAATAATCCATGTAAAAGTGTAAGGTTTAAAAACTCCTGCCATGACTTACTCTTACTTTTTGTCAATTCTATTCTAATGATGAATAATAGGAAGTGTATTTGAATAGATAACCAAGTGAGTTTCAATGGTAGATACCTAAACATTTGATAAAGTTTATCTGTTAAAGCATTTCCTCAAACTTACCAGATATCTTCTTCTTTTCTACTCTGTAAGTTATTTATTAAACAAAGGAAAAATTAAAAAAAAAATCAGTATAATGAAAATAACACATTTTTGATTGGCACCTGTGTTAAATCTGTATACTTTAAAAGTGACTATATTCACAAAACTTTGAAAAAAACTTCAAATAAACAATCATTGATGGGCTTTACTGAGTAACTAGAATTTCTCCAGAGATGTTAAAAAAAGTTATAAAATTTAAAATTGATAATTTAATGCTTTTTGCAGTTTACTTCAGAGAAATCCATATGTTATTTGTATGGCCATATTCATTTCATTTATCCTATTATGTTCTATTTGACTTAGGGTGTGATTTTTACCGCTTTTACCTGATTCTCAGTGTCTCATCCTGCATGTGCATCAAGGGGGTGATACAAGATCAAATTTGTTTCTATTTTATAATGTTTGGTGAAAAAATTCCAACTACTCCTCTGTTGTCTTAGATAGATTAAACTCTATATAAGTATTGAGAGTTAAAGCATTGCATTTCATTGTTAGATATAAACATATGTATTTAACATCAGATAAACATACAGTTTGAACAGTCTTGCCTTCTTTTCACTGCATAATTTACAGTATAGAATGAGCATTTTTCCTATGCCTAAGCAAATTGCCGTACTCTTTTCTAAGGCTGGGTCAACTTCCAATATTTCATCTTTTAAGCTTTCATATTCATGAAACATCTTAGAGAATTCCTTTATGTGACATTTTGGCTGGCATCACTTCTTCTGAATCATCTTTGTCCTTTTTGCCAGAATCACGGTTCTCATTTTTGTTGATAATTTCACCTCACTAAGTTTCCTTGACTGCGTATCTTGATTGAATGGTGGCAATATCAGTTTTTCCATAGTTAGTTATTTCTTCTATAACTCTATTTACGTTATATTTGAATTACTTCCAGTGTTATGGCTTTTCCTTTGCCTTGCTGAACTTTTGTCTTTGTTGGCCAATTTCTGTTTTCCATTATCCATTTTTGTAAAATGTCACTTTGGTTTATAACTGGGAGACAAGAAGGTGACACAACTAATGCATGCTGTCTGCATGGACTAAACAAAAGATGGACAATGACCCATTCCCATCAGACTTTGAAGTACACAATTGTCACTGATCAGGACGAACGGGTTACATATGTAGTGATTTGTGCACTGAAGAGCTAGCTGGGAAGTTTGCACTTTATGCAATGGATCAGAGTTAATACACCTAGGCAACAAATTCAAAACATATTTTTAGGGAACTGACTTTAATTAACAATGGTAATTGGAATTTGTAAACATCAGCATCATGTAAAATGAGGATTGCCTGTATATAATTTCAGATGGAAACGGTTTTAAAAACCTGAACAGATGTTGTTTTTGTGTTGTGTGCACTGCACAATGACCTCCAAACAATAAAACACATTTCCTCTTTAACCAAAAGGAGGTTTTATGAAGAGTTAATATTTTCTCCATGTCTCTAATCCTGTCCATCTCAGATGTGTTACTGTGTTTTCCAAATGTTTGACTGACATAAAGAGCCTTAATTTTCAAGGAAAGATTATTTTATAGTAATCTTCTTAATTATCTTATGGATAATTAAAATCAGTGCTTATTGTTGCTTATTTCTTATAAATTCACACAGGTCAAATGTTCCTCTTTCAGTGTTCCATTAGAAATACAATAAATGTATCTAATATTGGGATTCACTTTCAATGTCAAAATAACCTTTAATTCTTATATATATATATATATATAGATAGATAGATAGATAGATAGATAGATAGATAGATAGATAGATATACATATACATATACATATACATATATATGTATATAGATATACATATATGTTTATAGATATACATATATGTATATCTATATATATACATATGTATCAATATACGTATAGCAGAGCTCTATGAGTTACTGTATGTCACAGGTATTCTTTTCAGTGTTGTAATAGAAACAGGAAGATAAAATTATTCTGCCACTCTCACACTACTGTATTTTGTTCTTAAATCATTTCAACCATTCATTGGGAAGTGTAACTGATGAAGAAAATGTTTCCTCCTAGTGGAACAGAACTTTTGATACACTGGCTTTAGTCATAAATTAAAACTATTCCCTGTAATTTGATTCATTCAGTCTCTTAGAAGGGCCCACAAAGTGTAAAATGGCAGGGGGTCTTCAAGCTAATGTTTGGTTAGAAAATGTTTGACAGTAATCTAGTGACATGCCCATATTGAATATAGGAACAAACAACATGGGGTCAAGGAGGCTGAGAGGTTAGGAAAGCAAATGGCAGCTCTCAAGTACAGGCAAACTGCTTAACAAGCAAATTAGACAACAGTTCTCTGTCACCAACATCCACACTTACACAGTGTAACCTGTATTTCACTCGGATGATAATCTTTCCTTCCTTAAAGTTTTTGTGGCTACTGTGTCACTGCTAATACATTTTATATTCCTGAAGTGTTAGAAATAATCTCAAAAGGAGTCAAATTAGTGACAAAGGTAGAGATTATTTCAAGAAAAACAGAAAGAAAGAAAAAAAAAGCTTGTCATTCGATTAGACAGCTTTTCTTTTCCTACCTCTTTGTATCATTTTTGAAATTATAAAGGGAATATGTCATTACTACAAGTTGAAACAGGAAAAAATACATAATGAGCTATAGATTAAAATTAAGAGTCCAATCCTCCTTCCCGGAGTAACTTCCTCATTTCATTTTATTTTTAATGTTATAGACTCTAACTAGATCAATAAATAATAGAGTCTTGATTAAGTCTCTTCCTGTTACTCTATATTTAAGGAACAGAATTACTAACAAGGGGTCAAAGCTGAAAGAAGTGCTGGCAAGTACTGCACATTCTGAGAGAGCTGGAAACAAATGGGACAGGTGTTACTAAGGATTTAACCAAAGATGGAAAAAGAAGTGTCACTGGTATGACCAAGTACTGCATCAACACCCCACCCATTGCCAAAATGTATAAGTGATCTGAGAGAAGGAAGAGATCAAAGACCGTGGGCTTGGGTTCTTTTATTGTCCTCAAGGAAACAACTGCAGTTCTTCAGACCCATAACATAGAGAGAATCACTTTCCCTTCTTTCCTGTTTCAGGCAAGGGGAAGCTAGCTTTCAGAGAACTGTTTATAAATATTTTTTAGAAGATGAAGCTAATACTTCAGTTCTGGGTTGGTCTTTGAATGGGCTCCACAATCTGAGGGACTAACACGATTGTGGGAGATCTTGATATGTGACTGCTGAATTTGAGGAAAGGTTTTCCTTCTCCCCAAGATGCAAGGTTTGAAGTGATAACTCATTGTGCTCTGCTCCTGACTTGGGCTGGACAGCCTGGGATGGGTCAGCAACCCCACCACCCATGCCTGGGCTCTATCCCTGGCATGGATGCCCTCTTCACCTCACAGGGTCCCCAACACCCAAAGATCCTCACACTGATTTATACTACCCTCCGAACCACAAAAAGTACTTATTTCTATGAACATTTTTCTATACTGGGTAGTGACAAAGTGATAAATAGATGCTGGTGTCTCTTCATGTTTTATTTACACTTCTCAATTAAGAAATAGCTTTCATATATTTATTGGACATTTATATTTATGTTGTATGAAATATCAGTTCATGCGTTTACCTTCTTTTTTGTATAGAAGTTCATCATTTTTATTGATTTCTATTTATATCTTTAATTAGCCTTTGTCAGATGTAATACATTTTTAAAAGCATGCCATTTAAGTGTTGAATTACTTGGACTTGTTTTTAAACAGAGGAATATTTAATTATTACATACACAAATATATCTTTCCATTTATATGGGTGGATGCCATTATATTGTGCTTAGGAATACCTTCTCAAACTAAATTTAGGAAGATGATTATGCCAAATTAGCATGGATATCATCTAGTATAATGGTAAAAGTAGTGATAAAGTATTATTATTACTATGATTGTTTCCGCATAACTGAAAACTTTTCCTAAGATCTTTTAATGAATAGTACAACTCCTCGTAGTATTAATCTCTTCTCAATATTATAAAAAATTACGCCATTGTTTGCATTTATTTTAGATATTTTAATTATTTTTATTGATTCATATAGTCCTCCTTTGGTATCATAATGTTTCAATTACTGTAGTCATATATCATGCTTTATCTTCTAGTGGGAGAATACTCTCTTGTTAATCTCCTTTTCCCTGAATTTTCATGGTTATGTAAATTAATTTCTCACTGACTTATTTTGTTAGATGAACTTTAGAATCATCTTGTTAACTGCTTCCTCCCCCAAAATATGTAGTTGTGCTTTTTTTTGTTGTTGTTGTTTTTTATGATTGCCTTGGCTTATAAAATAATTCAGAGGGAATTTACAATTTTGTAACACTGCGTTATATTTCTAAGGCTATATAAGGCCTATTTATTTAATTGGGTCACTTATATTTCCATTTCTTTTACATTTTCCTTTCATCTTTGTCCTTATTGTTTCTTAAGGCAATACATAAATATTAGTAAACACCATAGAGGAAGCTTGGCTATAGATAGCCAAAAACCACTTATTCTTTTTTTATTCTTTTCAGATTTATTGAACTATAATTGATGAATAAAACTTGTATATAGTTACGATGTGCAACTTGATGTTTTCATATAAATATACAAAGCGGAATGACCCTACAGTCGAGATAATGTACATTTCCATCACCTCACAGAATTACTTTTTCTTCCCCTTTTCTTCCCTCCTTTCTTTCTCTCTCTCTCTTTTTTTTTTTTCTTTCTGTGGTGGGAATGCTTAAGATCTACCCTCTTAGCAAATATCAATTATTGGTACAGTATTGTTAACTATAGTCACCATGCTGTGCATTAGATCTATAGAACATATCCGTCCTGCATAATTGAAACTTCATATCCTTTGAACAACATCTCCCCTCAGCCCCTGACTATGACCGTTCTACTCTCTGCTCCTATGAGTTTGACTATTTTAAGTCCCACATATAAATCAGATCATGCAGTATTTGTCTTTCTTTATCTTGTTTAGTTCACTTAGCCTAAAGTTCTCCAGTTTCATCCATATATTGCAAATGGCAGAATGTTTTTCTTTTTTAAGGCTGAGTAATATTCCATTGTTTTCCATTCTATTCTTTTCTATTCTATTTTATATATATATATATATACTATACTTTCCTTCTCCTTTCATTTGTTTTAAACAAGTGTAATTGAAATGTGTCTCTGGAAAGGAAATGAGGGCAATGGGGGCCTATGTTTACCTCCTTTAAGAAATGAAGGAAAACCCAAATGCACAAGAAAGATAGGACCAAACCTACATATATAAATTTGAAAATTATAGGATGTATTCACAAAAGAACAACAACAAAAAACTAAATTTACCAATGAAATTGCATTTTACCCACTTGCAATTAAAAAAAAATGCAAATTAGAATTTAAAATATTTACTGTAAGGAATTTGAAAAAAATAAAATATTAGCATCCTGTGATGGTAAAATATTTAGGATTTAAAAAAATAATTCTATTTTCAAATAAAAGGTATTGTATAACTCTACGGGTCATGTTAAATAAATTAAACTTTAGGCCTCTGATCAAATATTGGACAGCTTTAAATAGTCATGGCTTTAACTATAAACGCTCAGGACTCAGACTGCCTAGCTCTAAATTTTCACTTTCACATTTACTGTGAGTACAAGGCCGAGTTCTTTTAAATTATATTTCCTGAGGTAACACTGGTTAATAACATTATATATTTCCAGGTGTACAATTCTATAATATATCATCTGTATATTGCATTTTGTACACACTACCCAAAGTCTAGTCTCCTTCTATCACCATACACTGGAAGGAAAGTCAGAGGATGATAAAGAGTGTAAAGGTGGTCAAATATAGGGTGACGCAAGGCCGAGTTCTTAATGTGTCTGTGACTTTGTGCCTTCCTGAGTAAAAGGCAATAAATGATGATAATATTTATGCCCAATTATCTCATAAGTTGGCTATAATTTTAAATGTGATAACAGAAGTTATGGCTAAGAACAGTTTCTAACTCATCCTTAACATTCAATATGTGATATCTATTGTTGAAACGATGCTACAGAAATCCTTGTAAAAGAAAAATACATTGTATATTTCTAATTTTCTGTGAAAAAAAAGTATAAAAAAGCATTTTGTATCTCCTTTTATTAATGTGAGAAAGAAACAAATGTTATAGATGCTTTTCTCTAAGATATGAAATTATATACTATTTTTATTATTTTTCTCTCATAAAATAAATTTGCAGTAAGTATATAATCTAAATGAAATAAAATTATGAAATTATCTAATTATTTAAAAAGTAACAATCTCATCTATTATTGGTTTGAAAAATATGAAATATAAAGTATGAATTAAGCATTGAAGTTATAATAAGATTCTTACAAATCTAGAATTACATAAGTAAAATAAGTTGATCTGTAATATTCCAATTACATATTTTACGATGTCAGAACCATTTGGTGCAACCTTCAATAATAAACAGACTGTGTTTTCTCTATCAATCTTTGCAATCTAGACTTAGAAGGAAAATTTTGATACAAGGACCTTAATTAGAAAAAAAATAAATAACTGTTACATACTCAGAACTCAAGCCTGGGTTCCTACAGATTTCAGAAAACAACCCTCACATGTCAATTTTTTAATGTCTTATTATTTTCAATAAATGAAGGCCAGGATTATTCACATTAGAATTAGAGCAAATATAAATTACTACCATTCTTTTAAATTCTCAGGACCATAAATTAAGATGAAAATGTGCATTATGTTTGTACTATTCTCTGAAGAATAACTTCAGTTAGCGAACAAATGAAAGACAGAGGAGGAAAAATAATGCAATGGGCAATGGATTTCTTGAGAAGCGATGATCACAGCTCAACTAAATACAGGGGAGCTCAGTCAGGATGAAGAAAGTAAAAAGCTATTCAAAACAGTTCTGTTCACTTAATTGGTCAGCATAGACAAAATATTAATAGGCTGACATGCAATGAACTATAATTGCCTTTAAAATATTTATTATACCATTGAATATGATTTTGAATTATTTCTCAAAATGTCATTTAAATATTTTCTCTATTTGAAATGCACACCTTTATAATATTTATTATATTTTCTCCACTGTGGCTCTTTACCATCTACCTTTCTCATGTAAATTGCTGGCTACCTATCATTTGTTGCTGCAGGCATTTTCCTTCTTCCTTGCATCTATGTATTATTTTGCTTCATGTCTCAAGAGAAAGAAATTTTAATAACTTTTATTTTAACCATATTCTTCATTTTTTATTTTTGTGCTAGGAATGTACAAGCTTTTATATATTACCACAGTTTATGCTGGAAGATTAATTTTTAATACATATTTTTTCCACTGTGCAACCTGTTTTTACAGAACTTTGTGTTTAGAAATAGGCTATTTACCCCTGGAGTTGTCATCTTTTTAAAGATTAATTGACTCATTTGAATCTTGACACTACTGTACAACAAAGTCCAAAATCAAGGTTAGACCAAGGTTTTATAAATAGCTATGTTATTTTTTCTTTTTAGGGAAAGAAGACAACAAACATTTTCAAATTATGTGTTGTTGTTTTTTCTTTCAGGAGAAAAAATGTAAAAATCATGAAAATATATATGCACATATATATTTATACCCATGCACACACCTATATTATTTTCTGACAATGAATTATTTAAAATTTAAAAATAGATTTTTTCATTAAAAATGCAGTATCACAATGATGAAATGCATACCCTAAACTGCTTACCAATTCCTTTAAATATATTAATTTTGTATACCTCACACAACTCTGTGAGTTAAGCACTTACTATTATTTGCCCTATTTTACATAAAAGAAGACAGAGGCTTAGAGAGGCTTAGAAACCAACGTAAGGACACAGAGTAGTTTAGTGGCAGATCTCAGACAGTCCAGCTCCAGAGCACAATATTTTATATTTGTCATTATCATTATTGCATCCATTCATAACTTAATAAGGAAAGAAAATCCTTAGAACTGGATATATTTAGAAGGAGCCCTCTTAATAGATAATAATAATAATAATAATAATAATAATAATAATAAACTAATACTGAAAATTTTCAGTGGTAGAATTCTTTTAATTATATTGTACTTAATAACATTATGTGATTTAAATAATTTAATCTTTATAACCCATAACGTAGGTGTTGGTTTTATCTCACTTTGGAGATAGGCTGAATAAGAAGCTCAAGAAGATTAAGTAACCAATCTAGGGTCACACACTTGCAAAGGGTAACATCAGGAAGGATTCTATCTCAGGAACTCTGGTTCCACTTCTTAACCCTTGATGCCAATTTAACCATTCAAATTTATAAAGGTAGTTGTTCATTGGTCCAGATGTGAATGAGAAATATCTAATGGTTTGAACCCGGATTTAAATTGCTATTTCAGACTATGGGGAATTTTTCCTTAACCAAGACTTTTCCATGTGGAGAGGTATGATTTTTTTTTTTTTTTTTTCTTGAAGGCCCTCTGCCAAATTAGTGGAAGCAATCCTGAAAAGAAAAGCATCCATGAACCAATTTCAAGACTTGATAAATATTAAATGAATACTTGAAATAAAAATTTATAGTTGGATGTTACTAAGAAAAATATCTGTATACAAATGCCAGTTTTTGTGAACAATTGTGCACTCACAAAACTATAACATTTTATAAGCGGAAATTATATGCTTCTGGGAGTTACATTATACAAACATGAGAATGTCATTTTATAACTAGAAAACCCAAATAAAATGGTGTTTTAGTTGTTAATGCAGAGGTACATTTGCCTGTCTTATCTCTTGCTTGAACTATTGCATTCTTTCCTCTCAACAGAATTTAGAACCTTATTCTTTATCTTTGGAGTATATGGCATTATAATGTTATAAAATTATCAGGATGAGGAATAAAAGTCTGTGAATGTAAAGCATATTTAATGTAAGCTGTGTCAGCTTCTTCCTAAGCAAATACAATTAAATACGACTACTTTTGAGTTTATCCTGTTTTATTTTTTTAAATTTAGCATCAATAATTAGAAATACTCTTAAACCTATAAAAATGCTAAGAAAAATTGCCAGTATGATGACTTAAATCTAAATCCTAAACCTATAATTTAAAAACTGATTCTCCATCATTCTTACATGACTATACATGTCTATGGTTTCTATTCATCTTGCATTTTAAACAATTATTTATATCTTGTAATATTTTGTGGTTTTAATTCACTAAAGTTAAGAACTCTTTTATGTAGGTTCATTTAGTTGCATTAGACATTTTATAAAGAGTTGAGAGAAGTATAGAGATATTTCTCAATATGAAATACCACAGTGTTAACATGTCAACTATGTTGATTTTCACATAATCATAAAATATTAGCCATTACACAAACCCACTCACCAGGACAAAATTATAAAATCAGTGAAATAGATATTAATAAAAAGGTAAAAAAAATGTATTTCAATGATTTATCATCTTTTTTATTCCTAGAGTAATTGCTCACTCTGTGTACATGTCTTTGTATTTGAAGACAGTGATAAATCTAAATATAAAATATGTTTTACAATAAAGGTGGTTTAGATATATTTGTATTTAATTATTTCATTTATAATAATATTTCATTTAGCCATAAAGTATGTATCAAGTGTCTTCTGTAGTATATTGCTCCAATCTAGGCATTTTGGAGAACAGAACATAGTTCAGAATATTGCAACTTCTCTCAAAAAACGTGCAGATTTTTTTTTTTTTCCCACCTAAAGGATACTTAGTTAAGAATCACAGCTTGAAAGGCAAGCTTCTGTGAAAAAGTGTGTGATCACATTATTATGTAGCTGTCTTTTAAATGAAATTTATTTTATCTGAAAAAATCTAACTAGATTCAATTTTTGAACACATTCAAGTAAAAGTATTTTGTGATTTTTTTCTGTTAAAAGATGTTTGATGTTTTTAAAACCCCAACTTACTTCCTGAATTAAAAAAAAAAAAAAAAAGTGTCATAGTTATATTTTGTAGAATAACTTTTGTATGCCCACCTATTTTCAAAGATATTTTGGGGAAGTACAAATTCTGGATATTAAAATATTTATGTAATATTTACAAAATTAACATATATGTATGTGAAATAAATTTACATTATTATAATGAAAATCATTATCAAGATCATCTAATTCATGTTTGGGGCCCTACAAATTTTATGATTATGTTTATTCTCCTCACCATAGTAAAACTATGAAATTTAGCAAACCCCAAACATTCCGTCCCCATAAATTTGTTGCAGTGGAAAATATTTCAAATAATCTTATCAGTATTTTTCCTACAAGAAGGCCAAAAATTATACACTTACATAACTTTTCTATATTGCTGCCCTAAGCAAATCTCTATTATAAATCCTCACATCTGTGACTTTTCCTATACAGCATTTTGAAATTCTATTTTCAACATTGTAAATCTGTTGACCTTGAAAACGGAACAGAAAAATTCTACTTTATGATAATGAGAATCTTAAGGTGCTCTATTTCATTTAGAATAAAACTCAAGAAGCTAGAATTTTACATTATTCTGTTTCCTTTATCTGTGTTGAGGAACCAAATTTCACTTGAATATGATAGCCATTTTTCTTTAACTTCCAAATACATCTAGAAAGAATATACTAGTATTTCATACATTTCCTACCCTGCTTATCACTTTGTATCACCTGTTGTGAAAAGTAGATATTTGTGTGTATTGCATTTACTTATGAAAAACAAAATACTTTCAGAGCATTGAAAGGTACATTATTAGATATGGAGTGAAAAATATTTAAAATAATTAAGAATCATGTTCTCCTAGCATTATAGATTAAAATAGAAATATAACAATTTTTTGCTATGCATCTTTTAAAAACGTAAGTGCCAAATGTGTTTATATTAAAAATTAAGTCTATAAATACATTAGTTCTATGTTTTAAGAAAAAGAATATAGGAAATAAAGGAATTTGCAGGAAAACAGAGGGAACAAGAAAGGAGAGACTAATGGGAGAAGCACACATGTGTATTGGAGCACATAATACGCACACACCCAACACATGAAAGCACTAAGTGTAAGATAGAGTGATAATGAGAAATGTTGCTGATTTAATGATGCTCTAATAATAGTTTACAATTTCTGTGAAATAGTTTCCTCTTCTCTGTTTAGAAATTTAGATTTGCCCAAACAATATTTGCTTCTTGGGAAAATGAATAACATCACTGAGTGAGAAGCTGAGCATTAATCTAAATGTTGTAGGAAAACAGGTCATAAATGAGTTAGGTCTTTACCTGAGATTGTTGGCTCTGTATTTTAAGGAAAAACAAAATTAAAGCTACAAGATGGTGTCAGATAGATATGAGTCCTGCTCATACCCAGGGATTGTGCTGAGTACCTTCTTTTCCTATCACACCAACAATATTGTTATGGAGACCTTTAAAAACAATACTGATGGAAACAACAAAGTCCTTGAAATCAAAGCTGAGTCTTGGTTGTTATTAAGTGAAGAACCTACAGTATCATTTGATCTGCTGTCTAAAACCACAGAAAATATGGACTGGATTATTAGAATGGAGTTCATAAAAACCAGTCTCAGATGCTACATAAATACGTGAAAACCATAGCCTGTACTCACATTCCCTTTTTTATAGTAAACGTATATGTGCGCCTAAGCACGTGTGTACATTTTTCATTTTTTAACTTTCACCCTCACCATTTTATATGGAGTTCCATATGAGTACATTTTCCATTGAGTTTACCTCAGTAGAGGACTAAAACAGTATATGAGAGGGGGGAAAAGCACCATCCACATGTCCTACAATGCACTAAATAGAACATAGAGAATGATGCCTGCATGGGTAGGAGGTGAATGTGGATTTAATCAAGCCAAGCACACATTGTGGTTTGGCAAGTGGAATTTTGAAATAAATGAATTTGAGAAATGGTGTGTAGATGTTGGACAACCAAAAGATGAAATAAATATAGTGGGTGCTATATTTTTCCAGCCCTTTATGTCTTTCCTTTTTTTTTTTTTTTTTGGTAAGAAAAGCATTTTCTGTCATACCAACTCTTTGCACAATAGATAATGAATGGTGGGAATGTCATTCAAGTTTGTTTTCTATTTTTCTCTTCCCGCACTGGCACATGACCCACTTCAGGCCTGATACATGTCCTCTCACTGCCTCTGTAGGACGCAGCACAAGAACTTAACATTGTTAGACTTGTCCCACTGAGGCACTGTCTCAGTAAGGGAGGGTCTACCAGTGTTTGCTTTTGTCAGCCAGACCCCTTGCTCTGCTCTGCTCAATGCCATTTCCTTCCACCCTGCTGAGCGATGACCCCTAAGCTCCAAATCATTCCCTTTCTTACTTACATTATTCAGACAAAATTTGTAGTTCTCATAACTCAAGAAATAAGGAAATATTTGTGATTTTCTTTTCTGTCGGTGCTTCCTGTTTGTATTCTTGTTCTTAAAACAAAAGATTCATAAACATAGTAAACTTCTACGGAATAAAGTCTCCTATTTCACTTTATATGAGCAAAAGCGGGTGCTTTTATTTTCTCCTTTAAGGTTGTTCACTACATATTTTTGCCTTCAGTTTCCAAATAATAGTTTATTTGCATATAGTGGGTATTTTTTTTTTTTTTTTTCCAGAAAGTTTAATAGTTTATAAATGCCTAAAATAAGCTCTGGGAAACGAAGATTTTTGTTGTTGTTGTTGTTGTTTTTGTTTTTTGTTTTGTTTTTTTTTCCTTTTTTGCTTTGCTTTAAAATAACATTTCTTAGAAATTAATGTGATATTTTACAAAAATTTTAAATTAAATCAGTATAACATCTGAAATAGCATTATTTGATCAGATATGGAGATGAATATAGTGGCAGATCCTTTTACAACCCTGCCTGACAGTCATTCCTTCTTTCTTACTTAGTTTTCAGAAGTCTGATTTTGATTCTGCAGCCAAGTGCCTACTCCAGGCAGAGCACTAAAATTATACTCTGCTTTGTTAGTCATTGGCATAGAGAAGGTGTATGAATGCTTCCAGCCAATGAGATGCAAATAGAACTTTATAGCTGTGCTTCCACAGATTTTGTTCTATTTAAAGAGGGAAGCAAATGAAGGGAGAAAGAAAACAAATACAACAAACCTGGATCACCCTCTTCTTTTTTCTGCATTTGGCTATTGTGGAGTGAGTAAGTGAGATACTTAAGTCTGCTTCAGTTACCCATGGAGAGAGAATACACATTGAAGATAGGTTTAGGCCACAACAATGAGAGGGCTTGAGCTTGTCCTGTTTTTATTGAGTACTTGAAATTTGCACCTGCCAGGTTCCAGATTACTAATAACATCTCCGTGTTTGGTTGTGCAGCTTTGCACTGTGCAAACCTAGAAAGTACACTGTTTATGAGGTCTGCATGTGACCACTGTCAGTTACGATGAGAATGTGTTCCTGGTACTATGAAAGATGCAACGAGTGCTGTTGGCTCATGTATGCACTGGCCCAAATAAGAGCAATGATAAATAACTTCATTGTATAAATCACTCTTATTGGATATTTTCAGCAAAAAACATACTGATATGAAAAATCTGGAAATAAATATATAGCGGATAGTCATTTCTCTTATAATAAACCACTGTAAATTAATGACATAAATTAGTAATATTTAAGACATGAATTGTCATGAACAATTTATATCATTAGTGATTAAAGAACAATATTAAAATACAAAGTAAGTTAACATTAAGTTTTAACTACAATATTATGCATTTTAATACATACTTATTTAATCTCTTGATAATACCTAAACTTGTGACTACTTTGATTGAAGTTTTAAATTATTATTTTAAACTGGTATAAATAACATCATTATTATGTATAATAGGATAGAATTAATTGGCAATGCCAAAATAATGTAAGAGTGTAAGAATGCTATTCTGGTTAAAATCTTTACACAAAAGTTATGGGGGTTTATTGATAAAGGAATGCAGCCTATTAAATGAAAATAAAAATTACAATGAATCTAGAAATTATAAATTACTACATAAACTATAATAAAATATGATGAAAGATATAAAACCTTTCGGCTTAACTGAAATATACATAGGGTGCCAAAAAATTGCATACACATTTTAAGAAAGGAAAACTGTATTATAATTTTAATACTCAATATATACTGATAACCAAAGATGAATACAAGTTACCTTAGACTTCTGCAATTATAAGAGGTTCTCAAAGTGGTTATTTCTGATTATGGCGAACTACCTCAGCAATTCTTCAGCAATGTTGACCAAAGTCTCCAATTGTTTACATTTTTTAGCACCCTTGGTGTGTGTGTGTGTGTGTGTGTGTGTGTGTGTGTGTGTGTATAATTTTGATTATTAACTTAGAATTCCAGAGTGTTTTGTACACCAACATATTTCTCAATTTCATTTTACAAAGAAGTTTTTTGTTTGGAGTATTTCTGAAAGATGTCTTCAAGATAATTAGTGGAGACATGGCCTAACTTCCAGCACTGATAAAATGTTTTATGTTAAAGTACTTGCGAACTCCAAAACACATTGGTGTTGCTTATAGCAACTTTTATTTAAAAAAATGTGGACAAGAGTAGTTTAAAAAAAAAAAAAAGCCATGCTGTTAAGAAGAAAATGCTTCTGCCCAGCCTGTCTTAATTAAATATGAATAAGTTTGCATGTGTTAATAATCAAGGATATGATATATTAAAGATAATTAAGATGATGGATTATTATTTTTTGGGGAGTTCTACTTTTTACTTTCTAGATAAATTAAACACTGACACGATTGTCTTCATTATGACACTTTTTATTTCTCTCAAAGGTTTCATCTCTGCTAATGCTGTTATAAATAGGGTGCAGTGTAAAAGTAATTAATACTTTTGCAACGAAATAGAAATACAATGTACTTATTTTGACTTATTTTATTTTAAATTAGTTCACAATCAAAGCTATTGGAAACCACAAATAGTTTTATATGTTAATCTCATGGAATAAATGTCTGTATACTGAGATTCTTGGATACATGGTAAATCTGTATATTAAAAAATATACAGCAGGCAAAAGAGATATATTGCTGAAAGTTTGTTAGATGTGCTTATTTAGGAAGCATTTGACTTGTGACTCATGACTTTACACTGCTCACAGATATAATTTATTCATGTAGTTGATCATGAGACGTTCATTTCATCTAAGATTAAGATGACTATTTTATAAAAATGTTTATTTACAGTATAACTTCATAGAATAAAATAAATCTGATATTTTCTAACAATACATTTGATAACAAAAATAATCAGGTGTTCTTTGTCTTTAAATTGTTGCATATTAGAACATTTCCTTGATCATCTTGTTAACATTAAATTTTTGCTGACCTTCTCAAAATGATACATAGAAACAATGCCAATTTCAGTTGATCAGGTACACCTGGAAATCTTCAACCCAACACTCTTGAAGAAATGCCCTTTTTTGTGACAGCGTGAAAATGTTTTCATCTTTCAATAACTTCTGCACATTTATTAACACAACAGTTTAACTATTACTTTTGTAGTTAGAGAGAATATTATTATGTTCTAAATAAAAAGTAATTTATGTGAACAATGAGAATACAGAATATTAAAGGATGGTTTTTGAGCGCCAGAGATATATGGAGAAAACTTTAGAGGGAGATTCCATTAGAAACATTAGAGATATTGAGTCTCTTTGGTTATATTTATATTTTCTGATTTGAATGCAGAGAAAAGGAGTCATGGCAGAGTATGCTAAATTTTCTGCCTGTTTCTTTTTTCTCTTTTATTATGACAAGACCTTATGGACCTACAGATGTATACTTTTTTAAAGGAAATTGTTCTCCTCAAACTCTTTTAATCAGCAATTCCTCAGAACTGTTTGGGGCTATTGTGAATTGTTGTCATGGCTGATAAATCTCATACATCTCAGGCCTTGGAACCAATTGACTCGCAACAAGAGTTGGTATCATTTTTTTAATTTTTTTTTTTTGAATTGCCTATTATTACTGTTAAGAAGGGAAGACATTGATTGAGGGATTTGAATACATCGAACTTAAGATCTCAAATATTTCCTCTGCTTTGTAAATAAATAATTGACCATCAGAGATAGGAATGAAGATAGACAGGTTTAGTTAGGAAATTAATGCAATACTGCAAGTACAAAATAATCAGGGCTGAATCAGTGTAAGAATAATAAGTATGGTTAGAAAGGATTGAATTGTTGATATATGGAAAGTAGAGTGGACAAAATTTATTCAAAGACCCGACGTAGGGAGTAAGGAAAAGAATCAAGGTTATCTTCAGTAATTTTGGCTCAAGGCACTGAAAAAAAAATAAAACTGCTATTCATAAAGACAGGGGAGAATATGGAAGAAGCGTTTCTGGGAAAAAAATAAAAGAAAATAGAATGATTAGGAGTTCAGTTTGTCACTTGTTAATTTCCAAAGACCTGAGAAACATCCATGTATCAGGTAGGTTGAATGGGCAGTTGGATAGATGGAACATTATTCAAAGTAGAAATCCAGGATAGAGATGTAAATTTGGGAGTCTTCTACCTATAGATTGTATTTAAAATGGTGAGATTGAATGAGATATCCTGGGAAATGAGTGGATATGAAGAGAGAAGATGTTTGATAACTGACCCCAGGGGCATGATAACATTCTGGTGTCCATGAAGTGAGTAGAAGTCAGCCAAATAGATCAACCAAAGTTTCTCAGTCACAGCACTACTGACATTTCAGAAAAGTCATTGTTGTGGGGGGATGGTCCTGTGCATTTTACAATGTTAAAAAGCATCCTTGGCTTTACCCACTAAATGACAATAAAGCATTTCTTCCCCAGGTGTGGCAACCAAAGGATTCTCCAGATGTTGCCAATGTCTTGAGCTGGGAGAGGGGGGGGGGGGGTCAGCAAAATAACCCCAAGTTGAGAACCACTAGGCTACTCTTTTAGTAAAGAAACCAGGTAAATATGGTGGCCTAGAGGCTACGTATATTTTTTGAATTATCATGGAGGAGTGAATCATCAACTATGTCAAAGAGGTAAAGTAAGATGAACACTAAAATGAATTAGCAACATGGTGGTCGTTGACACACCATACCTCCTTTCTGGATTAATGCAATAGCCTCATAGCTAGGCTGCCTTCTTCCACTCTTACCCTTCCCTATTCTGTTCAGAAAACAGTGTGAACCTGTTTAAGTTTGATCATGTTGAAAATTCTCCCTTGCCTTTCTCTCTCTCTATTTTTTTAATTAAATGTGTTGTGGTGACAATGGTTAGTAAAATTACATAAGTTTCAATGTATTACATACATTTCTATAATACATCATCTATATATCACAACAAAATCTTTGTAAGGCAGACAGTGCCCTGTACTGTAGACTCGTACTACCATCCTGATCTTACCTCCTACTATGCTCTCCTTTGCGCCTTCCTTTGAAGTGCTTTCTGCAATACCTGGGAAAGATCCGATCTTATACTTTGCCCCTCATGCCTGGGCTGATCTTCCCCTGGATGACCATGTGGCTCACTTCTTCATTCCAGTCTATGCCCACTGAAAATTGGTTTCATGTCAGCAATACTATTTTTGGTTTGATTGTTTCACTGCTGTATTCCTACCAGTAGAACATGCTGGGCAAGTATTAGGTACCCAGTAAGAGTCTGTTGAATAAGTTAATGAACTAATGAGTTCAAGAATATTTTCTTTTCCATTGTAAGTATGAACATGTAATAGAAAGTATCTTTAGAAAGAGAAGAGTAGGATCATTGACTCAGGAATAAAAGTAAGGTTGAAGTTCCATTAGTGGTACTGTATTCATTTAGATTCACAGTCATTTACATCAAGATATTTGGGGGTTTTATTCAGGGACTCTTTTTCTTTTAACATATTCAATGTATACAGCTTTATTAGTTTAAAAATAAGTACATAACCATGAAACTATCATCACAATTGATGCAGTAAGCATATCGATCACCTCCAACAGTTTTCTCTCCCTATCTACATATTTTTAAAAAATTTTTCTTTTATCATATGAACGCAACATAAAACATTCCCTCCTAACAAATTTTAAGTATATAACACAATTTTGTTAAATATAGGCACTGTGCTATACGGTAGAACTCTAGGTCTTAATGCTGCTTGCATAACAAACCGTACTTTCACTAATATCTTTGTTTCCCCTTCTCTCTCTCCAACCCCTGATAACTACGCTTCTACTCTCTGTTTCTATAAGTTTTGACTTTTTTAGAATACTCATATCGGTAGGTCTGTGTAGTATTTGTTCCCCTGTGCCTTGCTTATTTCAATTATCATAATGTCCTCCAGGTTCATCCATGTTGTGTCAAATGGCAGGTTTTCCTTCTTTTTTAAGGTTGAATAATATTCCATTGCATGGATAGGCCACATTTTCTTTATCATTTTATCCACTGAAGGACATTTAGGTTGTTTTCATATCATGGCTATTGTGCCTACTGCTTCATTGCACATAATGATTCAATCTCTTCAAGATCCTGATTTCAATTTCTTTGCATATATACCCAAAAGTGTTATAATGATGGATATATGTCATTATACATTTGTCCAAACCCATAGACTGGGTCATATGGCTGTTCTATTTGTAATGATTTGAGGAAATTTTATACTGTTTTCCATAAGCACATGGCATTCTCATTTTTAGGAAACTTCTAGGTATATGTGTATTCACAAATAGAAACAAAAATTTCTGTCAGATAAATATTGGTCATGTTTATTTTTTCATAATTTTATTTAAAAATTATATTTGGTTTTAATTATAAAAGTAACAGATGCTTATAGTATTACAGTGGTACCTCGATTTTCGAACATCTCTGTTGATGAATATTTTGATTTATGAACGCCATACATTTGTTGGATCTATGGTATCATTAGATAATAAAATTCATGCTAAGTTTGCAGTTTTAGAGGTTGATTTTAAAGGTCTCTAATGGATTAATCCATTTTGCCTTACTTTCTATGGGGAAACTGTGCCTCGGTTTTCAAACGTTTCAGAACTTGAACGGTCTTCCGGAACGGATTATGTTAGAAAACCAAGGTACCACTTTATGTGACTATTTTCACACCTCTATAAGTTTAAAAATGTTTTAACACTTGTAGATTAATTTTACGTTTACAATAAGATTGGAAGAAAGTTACGGAGCTTTCCCATATATTCCTTACTCCCACACATGTGTCTTCTTCTCCATTATCAAAATCACTCATAAGAATGCTATAGTTTGAACTTTATATATATATATATATATATATGTATGTATATATATATATATGTGTGTGTATATATATATGTGTATATATGATTGTGATGATATGTGGTCCTTATACATTTATTGTTGCATTTTGTTTTTTCAAGTAGAGTAGTTTTCCATAGTTGGTTGAACATAAGTTTAATATGTTTAATGGTCACTTATTAATATGCATCACTAAGGCATTGGTCAGATGCTAAATCCCATCCCCACAATTCTTCCATCTTTGCCACAAGAGAATATTGAATTGAATATGATTTTAGAATTGCACTTACTATTCTGCCATTTTGGTTTAAGAGACAAAGTTTTCCAAAAATAAGAAACATTTCTAGTTTATCTTTGTATTCCTAAACAACTGGTATAAAACTTCAAATATCTAATATTCTGTTGAAAATGGCTTTTAAAGCAGAAGAAAGATCTTTTAAGCCTAATCTTTTAGAAGTTCAATACAAAGAATGAAATGATTCACTCGTCATTCTCCTTTGACCACCTCTCTCCAATGTAGCATCCTCAATGATGTTTTTTAATGAACTATTTTTGTTTCAGCTGACAGTATATCCTATAAGACTAAATTACACATTTTCATAAAATTATGTTTTATGCACTAACGTAATCTTTCAAATTTTTCATCTTCTAAAAGTGTAATAAATCAGTGGATATATGTGATTTTGCTCCATTATTCAAGCATAATGGGAGCACAGGAATATGTTAAATGCATTTAGGTAAAACATGATTCATAGCTTTTAGATAAAAACCTAATGTTAATGCCATTTCAGTATTATACTTCCTCATCTGTATTATTTATTTTTAAGTGTACTTCATGTTTCGAAGAGAAGTAGCATATTCTAACTTCAGTGATGAAACATTAATTGTACATTTGTGTGTGAAATATGGCCTCACACATATCACATGCAAAATGTCATGTGAAAATTTGTTGTCTCTATGTGAATAGTGTACACGATAGTGTACCGTTTTATCACTGGCAAAATTAAAGAGTATAAATAAATATCACATAACCCTTTTTTATGCTTTATAGACAAAAATATTTAAAAATTAATATGATTAGCAAAAGTGATTTTAGCATAGGTCCTGGGAGAAATATGCTATTGGACATTTTTCTCAAATGTATGAAGTGGTAGAGGAGGTATATTCTGTTTACTGAATTGTCTCTGGCCTTATATGATCTCAGCATCTCTTTGAAATTCTCACTCCTATCACCCCTACTTTTTCAAAGCCATTCAACTTAAAAAATTTAAACATCAAAATAGCTCATGAAAATTATTTTTCATACAACCTAACTAAAAGGCAAGAAAAAAATAAAGCCGTTGCTAAATTTCTTTGGAGATTTTGTTGTTTGGAATAAGGAGACCTTAGTAAAAAGCAGTTGCTTCTTGAGCCAAAGTTTGTAGGTTGAAATCTTAACTCCAGAAAACTGCTGTGACCCTAGAAAAGTTTACATACAAGAAGACTGATACGATTTCTTCCATCGCAAGTTTCCTTGAAGGCTAAATAAATCTTTATATGTGACATGTATAAAACAGTGCTGGCAACATAACATGTATAAAATAAATGCTAGTTAAATTTATTTTTCCTGGCTCCTTAGATAGATAAATCTCTCTCTCTCTCTCTCTCTCTCTCTCTCTCTCTCTCTCTCTCTCTCTCTCTCTCTCTCATTCTCTCTCTCCTATATCTATTTCATCTATATCTATATCATCAATCCACACATGATCTTGTCTAAGTGATTGGTATTTAGGCAAACCAAAGCCAGAGATAGAAGTATTGGTAGACAAATTCTGCATTTACTTTTGCAATATCATTCTACAGTAAAGAAATGGAGCAGACCTAACTGATTGCATTTGCGTAAGATTACGCCTATATTGCTAATGGGCACTTTTGACAGCTTTAACTGGCCGATGCTTATTAACAACTTTTATACCTGGAAAATGGATTTTTTAAACAATCCTGTTAAAAACCTCACAGCTATTACTGTAGGACAAAAGGAGTATTATCTGGGGACTAGTATTATTTTAATATTTGTTGTCTATTTCAGCTTTCATGCACCATCATCCTACTTACTAAACAAAAGAATGACCAGTTTCTGGCATTGACATGGAATACTGAAAATAACAAGCAGAATGCTAGGGAATAACACAGCTGAGGGCCAGGAAAAAGGAAGACCACTGGCATGCCAACTACTCTGTGTTGATCAACCAAATGCGTATGACTGTTCATATTGTGCATCTGGACAGGCACAAGCATTACCCATCTATGGTAGAGCTGCCAGCATGGAGGGAAAATAAGGCCTTTCAAATGTGGAGACAGTTAAGGCATCCTTCCAATTCATCTTCAACTGTGGTAGAAAGAGAGGCTGCTAAAATTCCAAACTGCAATGGTAATGAGCAAGATAATCACCCTCTTTGCATAACCTGTACATAATTTAATTGAGCCTAATTCTCTTCGTAAATTCCCAAAGAGAGATTATGCTTGATTATGTCAGAAAATTTACTCTTGGGAATCTTCCTTTCCCACTGTATGTATTCCCTTGATGGTGGGAATTACATTGACTCTACAAAATCCTGTTTATTTTCCAAACATCATTTAAAGATGTTCAATCAAAAATTGTGCTATCAGTTCCTGCTTGAGTTTTTCTAGACTTATTCTAGCAGAGACTTGAGATAAAGAAATTCAAAATTGTATTTCCAATTTGTTGTAATCTTAAATGATAAAACAAACTAAAGCATGCATGTACACACATGTGCATACAAGCTCACAAGCAAATGAAACATACAAGCAAAAAAGAATTTTGCCTCTAGCCATCTCAAAAGGTCTCTAGGAAATTAATTAACTTGTTTTCTCAGTTTCCTTATCATTCAAACACAGCATATGTTTTGGAGCTTAACATTCATATATATACACGAGGTCTGGCAATTAAGTTAGTGAACTTGTTGCAATGATGTTGCTAACCTTTTTTTTTGACATCAGAGGGATTATTCATTATAAATTTGTACCAACTGGACAAATAGCTAACTAAGTTTACTAGTTGGAAGTGCTGACAAGGCTGCATGAAAAAGTTAGACAATCTGAAATTTTTGCCAACAATTCATGACTCTTGCATCACGACAAAGCACCAGCTCACATGGCACTGTCTGTGAGGGAGTTTTTAGCCAGTAAACAACTGTATTGTAACACCCTCCTTATTCATCTGATCTGACCCCCAATTCCTTCTTTCTTTCCCTGAAGATAAAGGAAATATTGAAAGGAAGACATTTTGATGACATTCAGGACATCAAGGGTAATACGATGACAGCTCTGATAGCCATTCCAGAAAAAATGTTCCAAAATTGCTTAGAAGGATGGACTAGGCACTGGTGTTGGTACATAGATTCCCAAGGGAAGTACTTTGAAGGTGACTGTAGTAATATTCAGCAATGAGGTATGTAGAATTTTCTAGAATGATTTTGTGAACTTAATTTTCAGACCTTCATATAAGTCTTTTATGAGATGTGTTCTTTGCAAATACCTTCTCCCATTCAGTCGATTGCCTCTGTTTTCTTTTTTTTTCTTTTTGCTGTGTAGAAGCTTTTTAGTTTTATGTATTCCCACTCATTTATTTTTGCTTTTACTTCTTGTTTCTCAGTTCTGTTCCATAGGTCTGTGTGTCTGTTTTTCTGCCAATATCATGCTGTTTTGATTATTGTAGCTTCTCTAATATAATTTGAAATCAGAGAGCATGATACCTCCAGCCTTATTTATTTATTTATTTATTTATTTATTTATTTATTTATTTTCAGGATTGCTTTGGCTATACAGGGTCTTTTGTGGTTCCATAAAATTCTGATAATTTCTTGTTCTATTTCTTTAAAAATTGCCATTAGAATTGTGATGGGGATTGCATTAAATCTGTATATTACTTTGGGTAATATGGCCATTTTAACTATGCTGATTCTTTCAATCCATGAACGTGAAATATTTTTCCATTTCTTTGTGTCTTATGCACTTTCTTTCTTTTAATAATGTCTTGTAGTTTTTACTTACTTAGGTTTATTACTAGGTATTTTATTCTTACTTAGGTTTATTACTAGGTATTTTATTCTTACTAAGGTTTATTACTAGGTATTTTATTCTTTTTGTTGCAATCGTGGAATGAATTGTTAGTTTCAATTATTTTTCTGAAATTTCATTGTTAGTATACAGGAATGCAATGGATTTTTTTGTACATTGGTTTGCATCCTGCAATTTTACTGTATTTGGCTGTTGTTTCTAATAGATTTTTGGTGGCATCTTTAGGGTTTTCTATATAAAGAATCATGCTATCTGCAAAAAGTGACAATTTCACTTCTTAATTCCCAATTTGGATATCTTTTTTTTTCTTTTCTTGCCTGATTGCACTGGCTAGGACTTCCAATATCATGTTGACTAACAATGGTGAGAGCAGGCATCCTTGTCTTGTTCCTGATCCTAGAGGAAAAGCTTTCAGTTTTTCACCATTAAATATGATATTTCGGCTGCTTTTGTTACCAAGCACAGGCTCACTGCCCAACATGCATAGAAGCCAGTACTATGGCTCTGGCTTTTGAGAAAAGAAAGCTTGTGTTTGGGAGTTCAGCCCGTAAGGAGACAGGAGGCAAGGCTCAAATCTGTCTCCCTTATCCAGTATTTGGGGTAGAGTTTTAAGGAATTTTAGCACTGGATCTTCATGGATAATGAACCCTTCACTTTTAAAAGAGTTCTGGCATTTGTGTTCCAATCATGTCCAGGTCCTTTGTTTCCGTGAGGGGACCAACTGAGTTTCACAAGTGTTTTTCATGAGTGATGTTCTCAAGTATTACTCAAAGGTGATATATCCAAAGTTTAAACTTTGGTTCTGGGTCTTGTTATAAAAAGACTAGGACCAGAGTGAGCTGATTCTGAGTTTACGCTTTTTGTCTCTATTCCATCTACCAGCTATCAAATGACAAAAAATAGGACAATTTTGTAATAAATTTGATGTCCTTTATTTCAGAGAGGACAACCCATGGATTGGGGGAGTAGGTGTTTCACAAGCTATGGAGCACTCTTTCCCCAGGGGATTTTGGCAAGAGCCACTTGTACATAGCATTAGAAGAGATAAAGTAGAATTGGGCCACAATTGTCTAGGAGGTTGGGGATTTCCTTAAGCTAGCAAGTTCTATTTTCTAGGATAAGGTGGGCTACCTAAATCTTAGTTGGTTGTAATTGGTGTATGTTAGGGTTGCTTGACAGGTGCAGGTTGACTTAAGTTTAGATTGGTAACAGTGGTTAGGCAACCAGGGTGACCTTCATTTTGTGGGTTCCAAGACACAAGTTCACTTTGTGACAGCTAACCATAATGTCTATGGCTCCAATCTCAGAGAATTTGAATGACCTGGACATGGACTGCTATCTCCATGAGGGCAGTGCCTTCAGAGAAAGTCACTGCAAATTTAGTAATTGGACTAATTTAAAAGATAATAGAGAAATCAAACTATGAACACATAAATAGCAAGAGAGAAAGAAAAAAATAACAAATTAACTAGACTCTAGTATAGTGACTACACTACAAGCCTTTTTTCTGCAAGTGTTCATGCAGGCAAGGCCATTTTTCATCACTTTCTTCAAACATCTTTTAGTTTTGTTTCATTATCAGCGGCATACATTTTTTTTTTTCAATTTTATTAGTTTCAGGTGCACAAGACAAAGCACTACTTAGACGTTTATCATTTATATCCCTCACACTGTGTGAACCCCCCTCCCCCCATCCACTATCCCTCTGACTTCGCACAGAACCATTACATTTCCACTGTCTCTATTCCTAATGCTGTACTCCGCTTCCTGTAACCATATATATATATATATATATATATATATATATATATATATATATTACATATATATGTATATATATACACATATATATGTGTGTGTGTATATATATATATATATATATATATATATATATACACACACACACATATATATATATATATAAAATTATAGTTGGCATTCATTATTGTTCAGCTTCAGGTGTACAGTGCAGTGATCAGGCATCTACATCACCCCTGAGGTGGTCTCCTAAATGCGACACGAGTCCATCGGATACCCTACAAAATCTTTACATTGTTGATTACGTTCCCCAAATTTATTTTCAAAACCCTGTGGCCATCTTGTGGTTACCGACTATTTTCTAATCCCCTCTCCTTCCCCCTTATCCCCACCCCCCTGCCCATCTAGCAACACTCAGTTTTTCCTCTATGTCTCCAAAACTGTTTCTGATTAGTTCATTCACTTATTCTTTACTTTAGATTCCGCATATAAGTGAGATCATATGGTATAAGTTTTTGGGGTTTGACTTTGTTTTTTCTTTTCTTTTTTTTTTTTTTTTTTTTTTTGCCCGGTGGTGAGAAATAAGCCTTCACTACTAGATAGTTTGAACTCTTAAACAAGTTCCATCATACACCATCGGGCTAGATAAGGTCAAAAGTAAAACTTGAATTGTATGACAAGAATATCACATACCATCTTAAGGATGCTTGTACTAGAGGACCCTTTGTAAATGTGCTGGAATTGGGAGAGATGTCGTCTTATCTTGGAATCTCAAGAGCGTTTCTCCAAAGATGTATGGCTGTACATTGTGAATGAAATAGAGAGTATCACCATAAAATAACATGGTTGCAAACATCTCAGCTACAAGATGCATTATAATTACATCCTATTAAGCTTTAAGAAGATACTTTTTTTTTTTAATTTCTTAGGCTGAATACAATTATTTTGTCTAATAATAACATGTTTGCTCCCTTACTAAAATTCCCACAGTATCACCTCACAGCACTCCTTGTTACCCTCATCCAGAACAGAGCTCAGCTGCCTCTCCACAAGTGTCTTAATAGCTGTCGGCTTTTACAAGGTTTTTATTGCAGCTCTGAACTTGAGAGTAGCCTTCCTTCTCCACTAACTGACTCTACCCAGTTCTCACAGCCCGAGACTTGTACACATTCTTCTCATTCTTTATCCAATTCTGGCATTAAAAATGTCTCTGCTTCTTTAATGGCTTTTAAGGTTACCCACTGCAAATTTGTCATGTCTGAAAACGTAAGTCAGACCTTTGCCCATAGGTACTTTCCTTTCTTCTCCATCAGGTCACTGTTTTACATTTTTACCCAGCACCTCCCAATCAGATTTCTGTTGCAGATCTTTCCTCTGTACTCTGTGAAATTTGCATTTCATAATTATCTAACATTTGCCATCCTGAAAAGTTTGAGCTCATATTACCCTCTTGAATACATCATGGGAACCCAGTAAAATATACCTCAGAAATTTCTGCCCACTTGGCAAAAAGGAGATATACTTATTCATTCGCTTTCTTATGTCAATGCTCCAGTTTTAATGCAAGAAGTTTTAATTCCCAACTCATGTTTACTCATGGCACAGATTGCCTGAGAAGTTTCTATCATTATCCATACTATAGAGACCCTGGGGAATAGGTATGAGATGCATAGGACAGGGGCAGTAAGTATTGTCAGTTCACTGAGGCATGTGACTGTTTCTGAATTTAAAAATAAGCCAAGTGGATTTGAGGCAGGGCTCCAGATGAATCAGATACACTATATGTAATACTGCTACACTTTTAATAGATATTTTTAAAATAGAAGTTTCAGGTTCACAACAAAGTTGCAAAGAAGGTATACAGATTTCCCATATATATCCTACACCCACACATGCATCGCCTCTTCCATTATCAATAGCAGAGTGGTACATTTGCTACAGTTGATGGAATTACATTGGCACATCATAATCACCCAGAAGCTATATTTACATTACAGTTCATTCTCGGTGTTGTATATTCTATGAATTTGGACAAATTTATGTATTCACTATTATAGTATCATACATAATAATTTCACTCTCCTTTAAAGTGCTCGGTGCTCTGCCTATGCATTCCTCCCTCCCACCCCACCCTTTTTATCCTTTCCATAGTTTTGCCTTTTCCATGATGTCATATAGTTGGAATCACACGGTGTGTAGCCTTTCAGATTGACTTTTTCATTAGTAATTTGTACTTAAGGTCCTCCATGTCTTTTCAGGGCCTAATAGCTCCGTTTTTTTCCGTGCTGAATGATACTCTGTTGTCTGGTTGGAGTGCAGTTTATTTATCCATTTACCTACTGAAAGATATCTTGGTGGCTTCCAAGTTTTAGCAATTATAGTAGAGATGCTATAAACATCCATGTGCAGGTTTTGTATGGGTATACATTTAGGACTTCTTTGACTAAATACCAAGAACCATGATTACTGAATCATACGGTAAGATCTGTGTTCTTTGTAAGAAACAACCAACTGACTTTCCAAAGTGGCAGTACCATTTTGCATTTGCACCAGCAATGCATGAGAGTTCTCACTGCTCCACATCTTCACCAGCATTTGGTGTCTGTTTTGGAGATGTGGACCCTTCAGTAGGCATGTAGTGTTACCTTGCTCATTTAATTTGCATTTTCCTGATGACATAGAATGCAGAGCGCTTGTACATATGTTTATTTGTCATCCATATATCTTTTTTTAGGGAAGTATCTGTTAAGGTCTTTCGACTATGTTTTTTGATTTGCTTGTTTTCTTAATGTTCAGTTTTAAAAGTTCTTTGTATATTTTGAATAACAGTCATTTATCATATGTATCCTTTGCAAATATTTTCTCCTAATCTGTGGCTTATCTTTTCATTCTCTTGACAGTGTATTTCACAGAGCAGAAATTTTTAATTTTAATGAATTACTGCTTATCAATTCTTCCCCCCCCCCATTGGTTATGCCTTTGGTGTTGTATCTAAAAAGTCATTAACAAACTGGAGAAATTCTAGATTTCTCCTATGTCATCTCCTAGGAGTTTAACAGTTTTGTATTTCACATTTAGTGTGTGATCCATGTTGAGTTAACCTTTGTGAAGAGTTTAAATTCTGTGTTTTGATCCACTTTTTAGCATGTGGGTTCTGAGTTGTTCTAACACCATTTAAAAAAACACACGGAACTATCTTTGAGGTATTGTATTGTCTTGGCTCCTTTGTTAAAGATCAGTTAACTATAGTTATGTGGATCTATTTCTGGGTTCTCTGTTCTGTTTCACCAAACTATTTGTATATTTTATTGACAATACCACACTGTCTCTATTACTGTAGAACTACTTTATTTCAGACCCTTGCCATCCCCTCTTATGACTGACTTGGTCTTATCTTTAAAATGTACATTTATCCCATTTAATCTTTAGTTTCTCTTTCATATCCATTCTTCAAAGAAAGAACTGCAATCTATATATCCAACATCTTTACCATATCCCTCCCATTTATTTTTCATTCACAGCCAAAGCTCTTCAGTTGTGTTAGGAAATATCTCTAGTCCTACCCATCTAATTTTAGCCCTTCTTTGCTTTTGACATCAGACGTCTCTAAATCTGCTTATTTCTCAGATGTTTGATCTTCTCTTTCTTTCTGTCTCTATATCTCTGTCTAGAGGATAACCTAGTTTCGGGGATAACCTAGTAATATTGGTGCTGATTAGGGTTCCATTCAGAACTCTGTGCTCTTTACTGAATTCACAACAGTACTAGCCAACTGATTGATTAGGAATTAAATTTGCTAGTGATTCCAGCACGATGCTAAGAACTTCAATTTTTTTTATCTTATGTAGCTCTAGCTCTCAAAATAACACAAAGTGCTCTTATTTTTCATTTGTCCAGTTATCTATTAATATAGATAAACACCCAAAACATCATGAACAAGTTTCATTTTTTTAAAATATGTATCTTATGATTTGTGAGTTAGGAAATTGGGCTGAACAATTCTTCTGTTTCACCTGGCATTAATGAGGTGGTACTCAGCTGGTGGCTGGTCTCAAATGGAGGGTCCAAGAGGCTTGATTCACATGTCTTATCTGTGATGGTGTGGCTGGAAGGCTAGACTCATCGAGTGTCCTATTCTTCTCCTTGTAGTTGCAGAGCTTCTCTTACTGGATTTTTGAACTTCCTCTGTAGTGACTCAGGGGGGTAGTCACAATTTATACACAGTGGCTCAGGGTTTCCAAGCAGTGAGCTGATCCTGCCAATTCCTGGGAACTGGAAGTGACATAGTGTCAATTTTATTCAGCTGCACTTTTATTGGTCAAAGGCAGCCCAGATACAAAGTGACGGAAATAGACCCCTCTTGTCAGTACTTAATGTATTTGTGACCTACGATTATCATCACTATTTCCAGTTTAAGGCATTGAATCTCAGCTAAGAAAATCTATTGCATAAATTAATAAAACTAACAAGTCATGAGTTGGGTTTATTATTCATGTATTTTTTTCTTCCAAAGCTATATCTGAATTCAGACATATCCCTGGAATTTTACACTCATGTTTTCAACTACTAACTGGGTATAAATATGTGAATTATCCAGAATTTCTTCAACCTAAGCATACTTTACAAGGAGGAAGTTAAAATAATCAAGTCAACAAACATCTAAATTAACTTTTCCGTGCTTCATGGTTTTAGTTTCTTTGACAATATTAGATTGTCTTCTAGCAGACAATGAAAGGGATTTCTAAATTTTATCTACCGCTGAAGTCCTGATTTGTTTTAATATTTGTTTGCTTATAACTGTCTCATTAGATAATAAGCTCCTCAAGAATAAGTACTTCATTGAATTCCTCTTTGAGTCTCCAGCTTTAAGCACAGTGACTGGAAAAATATATTTGATCATCTCTATGGAAGGAATTAATAATTAACATGTGTGAAATTGGCTTACTTTCAGATTTTATTAGCTTCTGGACATAAGTATAATTTACCATTCTCAATATTACATAACAAGAAAAACTAAATTACTTTTAAGAGAATAACAATTTAGTCATACCTATGAGATAATTAACCACATTAAGGAAGAGCGATTAATGATGATTTAAAAAATCAGAAGTGATCCCTTTGTGTATACAAACTGAAAAAAATGTTTCTCTCTCTCTCTCTCTCTCTCTCTCTCTCTCTCTATATATATATATATATATATATATATATATATATATATATATATACACACACACATATATATGCATACATATGTATATATATGAAGATATATACATATATATGTATATATCTTCAAAAATCATCTCTTCTGAAAAAATAGTATCTATAAGAGGATTTTAGAATCAAGAGTACATCAAAAACTTTCTGGGTTTTCAGATATGTCTCCCTTCAGTTCAATGATAGAGTATTTGATAAACAAATCTGTGTTTTCACATATTATCATTAGGGAATTTAATGAAACTATAAATAATGTTGGATAATATTAAGATAATAAAGTTAATGTGTTCTCTACCTTGGTTTTCAATGTATTGCTTTCTAATACAAGTACCTTTGAAGTAATAGCAAAGTGATTAATGTCACTTCAAATTCTTCTCAAGTTACATAATTATGTCATCAGAGAAATTTACTTCATATTGAACATGGCCGATAACTCCACCATATTGTCTAGTTTAATATTCTGAGAAGAGAACGTTCGAAAGTTATGTGAAATGTTGACTGATTGCACTTGATTTGAAATTGCCTGCTCATTACCATCCACATTATTGGCAGCATATCAAGTCAACTCCAGTGATGAAAATGAAGCACATGTCATTATATCGTACATGAAGATGTACTTTGACAAATACAGCATTTTTACACATAAGATATTAGGGGGATATTTTTAAATTGTAGTTTATAAGATAAAGTTCAAAGTTGAAGTTCTATCACTCACTAAAATTGGTTGTATTTTTTCACTAGTCCATGATTTGAGTGTTTCTGTAGGGCACATATACATTTCTGCTTTTCTAACTATTTTAATTGAAAAATTATTTGATAAGTCAGTTGTATTTCCCAATATTATGACAAAATAGCAGCAAATACACATAAAATATAACACAAAATTGAATTAAAGTAGATAGAATAAAGGAGTCCTGGATTGTAATAAAAGTTGATAAAAATGATTTGCATTAAACTTTATAATATAACAAAGTAAAATAAAATAAAAAATAAAGTTAATAATCCATGCTGTATTCAGGATAAAACAACAAAGTATATCTAGAAAAATTTATTTGATTTGACATCATGTTGACATGTGACATTTCACATTAATACAATGCCTGTGTTTTTCCATGGTAATTGAGTTTTTAGGAGAGATTTGTAATTTGTTGTTTGGCACATGAGAACTTCAGTGGCTCAATAAAAAAAAAAATGTTGGAGGAAAGAATAAATGAATAATTGTTTTCTCTAAATAATTAATGTGTTCAGAATCTAATGAACACCTAATTGATAAAAATTATACAGTTCAGACGGGTTTGGTTTCCAGAAGATTGTGTTGTTAGTACTATTCTAGAAAAAAATAGTGCCTTGTTTCCGATTGCAGTGCTGAAAAAAAAGACAAAAAAAAGAGGGGGGCAAATATATAGAGTCTCCAATTTTTCAGAATGCTAAATGGCCAGGATTGCAAGTGTTTTGTGTTGTCATGCTGATGTCAGAGAAACTTCACTGCAACTGTTCATTGCAACATGCTGCACAATTCAAACCATTATTTGCACATGTATATTTAAACAGAAGAGATGGAGTCATACTTTAGGAGTTTGTTTCAACAGAAGTGTGATACTTATTTTGTGAGCATATTCAAGTGAATTGAAATTAATAAACTTGAAAATACATCACAGAAAATACTATTAGTGAAGGTTCTGTGCTGGATCAAGGACTCAGTAAAATGATTTAGGCTTACTGGTTTTACTACCTTTCAAGCATAGACAAATTAATGACCTATATAACTAGATTTTACCATTTACAGATATGAATCTGAGGCTGTTCAGTAGGCAGTAAGTCAAAAACCTTTATAACCAAGAGTTCTTTAGATTGAATAACCATAAATTATACATTTTTATAGAGAAGAATCCTAAAAGGATACTGCCAGGCAATTATTTTCGTGACCATGAAGTGGCACAGAATGCAAGCTATCTTAAAATGTTGTATATTTTACATAGGTTGAAAATAGTATTACTCTTCAATTCTCTAATGAAGGAAGACATTGCTCTCAAACAACTAGAAAATTATCAGGAGTATGATTAGGAGAATCTCTGAAGACTTTGCATTTTAATGAGATCATAATTATTCATCCAAGTTTTTCCACATGAGTTTTTGCTTATGCTATTCAAACCTCATCAAAAAAACATGGCATTTTGAGGGAAATGCAATTCAATTTTAAATGAAAGGTTAAGTGTTACAGTGAAAATAAGACATAAACTTTGAAAATTCTTAGTTACTGACAAAAGTGGTGATGGTTTTTGTTGTATTAGTAGGAAACTGCTATTCTATAATACACATCAAGTGATTGTAAAATAGTGGTTCCAAGACAAAGAAAAAAATTTCAATTACATAAACAACTCAGTAAATACAAGTAATATTGCACAAACAATTTTAATTTACATATTCATTAAAAATAATTATTTAGAAAATCACTGTAGGCCTCAACCTCTGATATTAACTTTTATCACAGTGATGGTAATAAATTTTGATTACTTTTTATAGAAATGTTTGTAGTAAAAATACATCTATTTGAAAGTATTTTACTCATTTTAATGAAGTTCCTTTTATTGTTTCTGAAAAAGGAGTGTAAGATTTTGAGTCAGCTGTGAAAATTAGCATATAAACCTTTACAAAATCTAAAAGAACCTAACACCTAAAGCAAAATACCTAGGAGGAATTTCATATACTTCACCATTTTTCATTAGTTTAATGGGAAAAAAAAATGTCTTTGAGGAAACTCTCTGGCTTGAACCCACATTTCTTTCCAGCACAGTTTAAATTCTCAGTTTGAAAATTAAGGTAGAATCTATCGGAAAATTGTTTTGGTAGGAAAAAATCTGTCAAAGCAGCTTTAAATGATAGAAATATTATAAGTTCAGTGAAAATGCCATCAAGCTCATATGCCACCTGATTAAAACCTTTGTTTGCTGCCCTCTCTGTATTTTTAAAGTCTGTCATAAAGTCTGCATGTAGAGTATGAACAGATGGCTTGGATTAATTGAGAGTGTTATGGGGCTAGGCATCAGACAACCCAGTGTCTTGAATTTTGTAGACACCTGGGAAGGAGGATTTGGGAAACCTGGGATCCTTTCTTATAAGGAAATTGATAATCATTGAAACAGCCAATTAAGTAGCATATATATGCTTTTAATAAACCCCCTGAAGTGTGATCCCACTATGATGTGAAAGAAAATGAATATCAATGCCATTTAATATATGTTAAATGTTAAAAGATGCAACTGTTTTGTCATTTTCCAAGAACCCTTCCCTTGCACAGTAGGCTCTTTAACTATTGTTTTACATAATGCTCGTGAAACCTAGTTTGTTGGGCTATACACAAAATTATGCCATAGAGATATATGTGTTTACACACACACATACACACACACACACACACACACACACAAACACACACACACACACACAGAGGGTGCCAAAACAATGTATACCCATTTTAAGGAAGGAAAAAACTGTATTAAAATTGTAATAGTCAATGACTTCTGTAATTACAAGAGTTTCTCAAAGTGATTACCATCAGCGTAATTTTAATAGTTTTTTCCTTTCTTAAAATGTATATACATTGTTTTGGCACCGTGTGTGTGTGTGTGTGTGTGTGTGTGTGTGTGTGTGTGTGTGTGTGTGTTCCCTGTATTTAAACTCTATCAAAATAAAGTTCAGTGCCTTTCTTTTATTAATATTTTTTGTTGTTGCATTTTGCTTTCCAGGCTGGGCATATTCAAGAATTACTGTCTTGACGACATACACGGAGGACACTGGATCTACAGCACTAATGCATATGTAAGTTCTCACTTAGCAAAGAATTAACAAGGTCAGTTTTATTGACTTAATTTTATCGGGACTTATCATTCCTTAAGTTTAACTCCTACATGAGTGTACTTCCCTGCTCTCTATTTCTCTTCCCTTTTCGTAACCAATTGCCCATCAAAATTTTCTTTAAGCATTATACACCATTGCGTAGGCATTAGTATCATTGACTACATGTTCTTATGTCAAATTTTGCTGTGAAAAATGACTTGTTTGGAAAGTGGTTAAGGAAAGGAATGTGTAAGCGTAATATACCCTTTTAATTACCAGTTAATCTATAGCAACATAGCTAAGAAACAAAGGTTTCTCAGCACACTACTTTGTCACCATCTCTTGTAAAATTATAGTAAGTAATTTATTTCCAATGATAAATAATGCAAGTTATATAAAGCTTATTAATAAAACAGAACATACTAAACTTTTCTATATAATGTTACTCTTAATTGCTTTCTGATGTGTTTTATTAAATTGAAGAAGTGGTACTCACTAGTACTTTGATGGCAACCAGCATCTACATTTTTTACTTTGGAAGGGTACAGAGTGACTGTTAAAAAATATAATAAATTGTTGTAGTATGAAATGCTATAGTAATTTGTTTTTCTGACATAATTTTAGTTTGCTCATGGGAGAGTGTTTTGTAGCTGAATCTCACCATCCTACGAGGAAAAGAAACAAGACTCACTAAGCTTATGGTATTAGTCTTATTTTGAGTCTTACTTGTGTTCTTACTCTGGTTCTGAATATATATCAGAGACTTTTAAGAGCTTGCAGTTGTAAAATGTGTATATCCTAATAGCTATGAGTTGCCTGAATTTGTGATTGTGTCTCTTGTTTAAATAATTATTCAATGCCAACAAATCTATCAAGTCAATGTAGGGAGCCCAACGATAGTTTTGAAACGTTATAGTAAATGGAGAATAAAAAAGAAACATTTCATATTAACTCATTATGAAGACATGAGAGTTCAGTTCTTAAAATTTTTAAGCTAGTTGGTCAATGGGAAGCACTTGAACCTTTATGTTGCATTTATAATAAATTTAACCTCAGAGCTTTAATAAGTGAATGAAAAATAATGTGAATAAGATATTGAGGTCAAAGGAATCCTATTCAACACAAACATATTGGCACCTACTTTGTGCAGGTAAAATTACCTAAGATCCTGGTGAGCAAGAAAGTGCCTACCTCTCCTGGAGCTACGGCACCAAATAAGTTATTTCAAATGTGAGTGGAATTGTAGGAGTCTCTTCTTTTCGCATGCATTGTAGAAGGTCTCAAATAGCAAGGAATTCAAATGAATGTGTTGAGAGGAAAACACAAGAAGACGATTTTAGGCAAATGGAACTGCATGTCTATAGAGCTTGTCTAAGAGAAAGCATGGTAAACACGATGACTGTGCAAGAGGCAGAATGATGAACAATGAGATTGAAAGACAGGAGCTAAACTGGAGGTCCAATTTGAGTTATACTAAGGAAATCCAAAGTTATTCAGAGGCAATCCTTGGGAGGAATTCGAGGGAGGATTATTCATGAACATAATATTATCATTATTAATTTGGAAAGGAAGATTCTGGCTATATCTGCAAATCTCACAGATTGACAAGAGTGAGACGAGTTTATCAAATTGGAATGAAGGGATGATAATGACTTAGATTAGAATGATGATAGACTGATTTGATAGAAGTAGCCAGATTGTATAGGTATTTGGAGGCATAACAAATAGGACTGCTGCCTAGATTTTTAGGGATTAAAAAAATGAGAAGTTGTGTTGTGTTTATTTCTCTGCATAAATGTATCAATTAGCTACTAAAAAGTCAAGTTAGTAAGAGACAGAAAACTTCACTGAATTTGGAAATATAAATATCTTTGGCAACCTTAGCATATCAAAGTGTGAGTGTGCGTGCACGCACATTTTCATGTACATGCATGCAAACACATACACACCACCTATACCACATATGGAGGGTCATGAGATTTCCTGTCTAGTATGTCCATTGAGTCAGATTTTGGTGACTATATCTGGAAGTGTTTGGAAAAGACACAACTGAAAGAAACTCCCTGAATTCAGTGGGGATAGGAGCATCCTAGTATGATAACCCTAACTGGGAGTATTTATAATTACCTGAACCTGGATTGGCATAATTATACTTAATATACTTAATAGTAAGGCGGACTTATGAGAAATTATGTGTTAATGATCTTCCCAAAGTTCTCATTGGCATCACGTATGGCTCTTTTGATAAAATTTACATATCTTAATTTTACCATAGAAATACTAAATCAGAATATTCCATAGTGACCTGGGAATACATATTTTTCCCAGAAGTTCTTTTCATTAGACAAATTTGGAAAGTATTTGTATATTCATAGAGATCCATTGCTATGTGTAATCACTAGGCATGTAGATATTAAACTGATAGAAACAGAGAAATAGCATTTAGTTACATAAGGAAAATCTATAGCTGGTAAATTTTAGGCTATGTGGGCCATATGACCTCTATCACAATTACTCTATTCTGTCATTGTAATATGAGAACAACCATAGACCATTTGCAACCAATACAGTGTGTTCCACTAAAACCTTATTTGCATTAAGCTGGATTTAGCTCATGGCTATAGTTTGTGAATATCTGATTTAGAGTGTAACAGCATTTTACCAATGTTCCAAATATGAGTCAGTTCTAATCTTTAGTGTCCCTTAAAAATGCAGCATTGAAGAATAACCATATTGTATGACTCTAAGAACATAATCTGAAATTTTTTTTCTATTTTATATTTTAGTCTTTAGCTTTGGGTATTTACCAATGTAACTATACTTTAAGAAAAACATAATTATTGGTGACTCATAAACAAAACTTGAAAATTAACTCTAAATTCTAAAATCATGCCAACTTTAGTGACCCAATATGCTTATCGGGCTACCACAGAAAGAAACGTATAAGCATCTGATGATAAACCCATTTTTGACTGAAAGGATTCTTCATAATAGGCCCTGGTTTTACAACCCCAGACATAAGCCATGAGGAAGGCCTAACTATTCTGATATATAGAGTTTAGTAGATACTATTGGAATTCTTCCTTCTTGACAAAATTAAATTACAAATAATTCAAGATCCTACTGTGTGTGTATGTGTGTGTGTGTGTGTGTGTGTGTGTGTGTGTGTGTGTGCGCGCGTGTCATGGCATTGGTACTGTCAGTGCCATCATCAAAGATTAGAAAGATGCAGGGATGTTGATACCTCTGTGACCCAATTATATTTTCCTTCCAGATATCTTTTTCCCATTGGATCAGGTCAATTCACTGGTCATTGGTATCAAATATCCAGCCATTGATTTGGATGCCTCTTTTCCCCTATTCTGATAAACAAAGAGTATCAGAAGTTTGCTTTCACATGACAGGGACAAAAACGTACCGCCTTGGATATATGGCAATTCTCTAGATTTATGCTACAATTTAGTCCACAAGGATTTCAACTTTCTGAATATAATGGAGACTATCACTTTCATTACATTTATATCATGCTGAAAAGACCTAGAGAAGAGCAAACTGTGGGCAATCATAAAGCAGTTCATTTAAAATGTGGGTGTTGAGTTGGGCCCTCAGTTGAAGATGGTCTCCTCCTGTACATCCTTCTCTGCCATTTTCCTCCATTAACCAGCACCTGTGGCATAGCTAGGTATTTTATAGAGGCTAAGAATTGCTATGTGGTAGGATATTTTTGTAGCAAAGCTTAGGCAATCACTTAAGAACAAATTATTATTAATGCCATGGGCTCTAGTTGAGACTGAATATCAGACTGTGAAACTTCGGATGATTTTATAATTCATGGTGTCCCTAAGGATGTTGATGCTATCTAATCTTCCACGTCCCAGAGTAGTGTTTCCCCTTCAGCATTCTGTTATGAAATGGGTGTAGTTCATATATAATAAACATTGAGGATGCACTAATGGTCTATGAACGTGTCTCTTACACTCCTTCTGTTCCTTCTCTATCACAACAAGTTCTCTTTCAGTTCAAAACTCATTCTCTCAAGCTTTACTATATTAACTAGAAGTGAAAGAAACAAACAAAACAAACCTGAAATACAGATGGTTTCTGAGTGATATAGTGGCACTACCTGGAAGTGGATGATTCTGGAATTGTACTAAAAAAGAGAGATTCTACATAGGTCAATTTTTGTCTCCTTTGTCTGGAACTGTTTCATATTTTCCCATCAAATTAATTTGTTATAACTGCCCTTCTACTAATATAGAAACATGTCTTTCTAAATCACATACAGTAGTTCAGTGTATAGTAATGACACGCTTTAATCAACTTCCCTAACTAGGACACTAGAAAAATAAATCAAAATATGTTCACTGAAGCAATAGTCTTGAACATTCCTTGCTTATTTTTTTATTTTTTTAAAATAAGTGTAAGTGAGGATGAAGGGGAAGGAAATATTCAGTGATTGGTAGTGTTTCTTCTTCCCCCAGGTATTAAAATATGTAGGCCTTTATGTGCTCTTTTACTTTTAATGGGATATTGTTTGGAGTTCTTTCTGTAGTTGCCAATGCAGTGGAATTAGGAAGAACTCAGGTAAGCTCCTTGTGAGTTATTCAATGTAATTTATAAAAAGTTATTTTTGTAGCGAAGGTGCTTTATTTGAGATGTTCCCATCTCTGCTCTGGTTATTTCCTAAATGCTTTTGAGTTGCTGATGGCTAACTTATACACATTTTTTCCTCTAAAAGAGGTATAAATATGGTTTGAAAAAATTGGTTGCACAGCAGTCATTTCATTTTATACCCTGACAAAGTTTCAGACTAGATGATATCCTGGTTCCTTAACAGCAAATAATTGCTAGCAAAATCATGTAGTGCACTACTGTTTATGTTCTGATTTCTAGTGTTATTATTTGTTTATTTACTTTCCAACAGATCTAAAATCATTTGAGTTGTCTTACAGCACAGTTTTTTTATAAAACCACAGACCTTCTCACAGTTAAAAACACAAATAGTTAAAGGACAAGAGGATAAAAAAGGATATGTATAATATATCCTTTATATATATATATATATATATATATATATATATATATATGTATATATATACATCTTAATAATATATATAATACATCTAATAAAATGGATAATAATATGTAATGAAACCCAGAAAATGTGCAGTTTAACAAAATGTTTAGTACTGTCTATTAAAACGAAAAGAAGACACTTCTGCCCTCTATGTATCTCAGAATAAAAATGATTTTATTTTGAAAAATATAAAATTATAGAGTCTGCCTCTTTTTTTTGCCCTAATTGATGATCATACATATTTGCAAGGAGATAAGCTAAAGTAGTAACTGTAGGTAGAGCCAGAACATTTCTCAAAAAACTCCAAAACACTGTCCCCCAAATTCAGTAATCTTGTAAATACACTAGTGACAGTTGTTATACAAGTTTGATTCTGTTTTCATCTTTAGCATTGTATTGGGTTGTGTTCAAAAACAGTACATGATACACGAATTGTCATACATGACATTTAATTGAAAAGTGAATCCAGGGATGATCTAGAGAAATGATAGGACAATGTGGAAGGGAGACAGTTGAAGGCAAAAGACCAATAAGGAAGGCATTGAAGAGCAGTCTATTGCTATAGCTAACTGGGTCTTTGTCCCACAGTTACAGCAGTGAGCTGTTTTACTTAGGTTCCAGGAAGCAGAAGTATTCATCTATCAACTAAGGTCCATCCTTGGTTGAGTGCTATATCCATAGGTGTTAATCACTGATGGTGCCCGTCTACCCCAACTGTACTCCTAATAACTGTACAGAAATGTATTTGAGTTTGAGTCTGGATATTAATTTTTTTCTTAGTGCCGCCAACATTATGCATCTCATTTATGAAGGCAATTTTTTTTTTTCCATATGAATCTGATTTCTAAGAAATTCCACTTGATCCATGATATCTTGGCTTGTAATACATAACATTCTATTTCTCCAAATTTTATATTGCAAAATGGTTGTGGAATGTATTAGACATAAAGTAATTTTTAAAAAAATCTATCATGTAAATGTACGATCAAAGAAACATAGGAGAAAGATGAGTTAGAAAAATAAAGGAAGCATTAAAGAATTAATCTATAGGAATCATTGTAAAACTTATTTTATATAAAAATATTTTATGACTAACACCTATCCTTTAAAACATTGCAATGTTATACTTTTTATTTTTAAATGACTTATATTCATTTAAAGTAAATTATCATTGAAGCAAAATATACATAAAAATTGTACATACAGTAATTTGTCCAGCAAGATGCACTATCATGAAGTAAATACATCGTGTGATGAAAACTCAGATGAAGAGACAAACATGAACATCACCAGACACTTGGAATCACTCAACATGTCTTATTCCATTCACGACCACACCACTATTTAGATTTCAAAAAACGTAGGTTATCATTGTTGTTTTTGAAATTTATATAAATAAAATACAAGAGTATGTATTTGGTTGTACCCACTTTCACTCAACAATAATGTTTCTAGGGTTTGTGTTATTGCAAACACGTATGCATGTCCTTCACTGTTATTGCTATTTAATATTTCATGGTATAAATATATCAGCATTTATTTAACCATTCAATTGTTGAAGGATACAAAGGAAATGTACATAATTGTGTTCATACATTTATGACTAGCACTGCGTCAGAGATATGGGGCATCGGTTTTGATAAATATATTTTCTCATTTGAATTGTGAATATGAAATTGTTGGGTCATAGGTTATGCTAATATTTATTTTAAGTAGATACTGCCAATTTTATAAAGTGGTTGTAGCAATTTATACAGTCACCAGAAATGGCTATGAATCCCAGTTGCTTCATAATTTACCTCATACTAAGTATTGTCAGTCTTCTGCATTTTAAATTTTCTCATAATTATTTCATGGAATTGCATTCCTAGGGATTAATGATATTGAACAACTTTTTAAATATGTTTATTGGTATTTTAGATATTAATTTTTGCAAAGTCTCCATTTTAGTATTTTGCCTATCTTTAAAAATTAAGTCATATGTTTCTATTTTATTACTATATAATTAACATTTCTTCGTGTATATTGAATACATATAGTTTTTCAGATATATGTTAAACAAATACATGATTTCACTATGTTTCTTACCATTTTACTTTCTTAATATAATGTTTTCATGAACATAGTTTCTTAAATTTAATGAGGTATGATTTATTATTTTTTTCTTTATGGTAAACACTTTGCTAACAAAGAAGTCTTCAGCTGCTATATTGTCATAACTATATTCTTTTCTATTTTCTAGTAAATGGCTTTATTTTTTTAAAGTTTACATTTTCAACTATTATCTTTTCTAAATTTATTTTTAAAAATTAAATGTTTTGGGATAACAATGATTAATACATTAGATAAATTTTTTGGTGTACAACATTATAATACATTTGTATACTCAATTGTGTGTTCACCACACTAAGTCTTATCTCCTTCCATCGCAATATAGTTGACTCCCTTTACCCTTTTGGTCCTCCCTGCCTTTCTCTTCCCATCTGGCCACCACCATCCTGTTTTCCTTTTTTATTTTTAATTTATTGGGGTGACAATTGTTAGTAAAATTACATAGATTTCAGGTCTACAATTCTGTATTACATCATCTATAAATCCCATTGTGTGTTCACCACCCAGAGTCAGTTCTCCTTCCATCACCATATATTTGATCCCCCTACCCTCATCTTCCACCCCCCACCCCCCTTACCCTCTGATAACCACTATACTATTGACAACATGGATGGATCTTGAGAGTGTAATGCTGAGTGAAATAAGTCAGACGGAAAAAGCAGAGAACCATGTGATTTCACTGATATGTGGTTTAGGGTCTTATATTAAAGACTTTCATCCATTTTGAATTAACCTTTATGTACGGTGCTAGACAGCAGTCTAGTTTCACTCTTTTGCTGGTGACTGTCCAGTTTTCCCAGCTTTATTTCTGTATTATATGCTTTTGAAACATTTGTTGAAAATTATCCATTTATGTGTGGGTTCATTTGTACGCAGCAAGTTGATTCCATTGGTCTGTGTGTCTGTTTTTCTGCTAATATCACACAGTTTTGATTACTGCAGTTTTGTAGTATGATTTGAATCAGGCAGTGTGGCACCTTCAGCTTTGCTCTTTTTTCTGAGGTTTGCTTTGGCTACTCAGGGTCTTTTGTGGTTTCATACCACAAAATTTGAGGACTTTTTTTCTTGTATTTCGTGAAAAGTGCCATTGGAATTTTAGTAGGGATTGTATTAAATCTGTATATTACATTGTGTAATATGACTATTTTAACAATGCTAATTCTTCTAGCTCATGAACATAACGTATTTGTCCATTTCTTTGTGTTTTCTTTAACTTATTTCAGCAATTGATTATAGTTTTTTGTTTGTTTGTTTGTTTGTTGTGTGTGTGTGTGTGCCTGTGTGTGTGTGTGTGTATGGGTCCTTAACCTCCTTTATTAAGTTTATTCCTAAGTATTTTATTTTCTTGTGTTGTGATTGTAAATATAATTTTTTTCTTCATGTCTCTTTCTGATATTTTGTTATTAGTATATAGGAACAAAACATATTTTTGTATATTTATTTTGTATCCTGCAACTTTACTATACTTGTTGATTGTCTCCAATAGTTTGTTGGCAGAGTCTTTAGGAATATATGTATATATTAGTTATATTTATGTCATCTCAAAATAGTGACAGTTTTACATCTGCAAATAGTGTCAACATTCCTGATATGGATGTGTTATTTCTTTGTCTTGCATATTTACTCTGGCTAGGACTTCTAGTACTATGTTGAATAGCAGTGGTGAAAGTGGGCATCCTTGTTTTGTACCTGATATTAGAAGAAAATCTTCCAGGTTTTCCCTGTTGAGTAGGATAAGAGAGTTTATCATATATGGCCTTTATGTAGTTCTGGTACTTTACTTTTATAAACATTTTCTTTTTATGATAAATGGATATTGTATTTTGTCATTTTTTTTTCTGTCTTTATTGAGATGATCATATATTTTTTATATTTTATTTTGCTGTGTATCACATTGATTTGCAGGTGTTGAATCATTCTTGCATCACTGGCATGAACCCCATTTGATCGGGATATATGATTCTTTTAATGCATTGTTGTATTCAATTTGTTAGTATTTTGTTTAGCAATTTACATCTGTGTTCATCAGAGATGTTGGCCTGTGATTTTCTCTTTTGTTGTGTGTGTGTATTGTCCTTGTCTGGCTTTGGTATCAGAGTAATGTTGGCCTTGTAAAATAAGGTGGACAGTACTACCTTCTCTTCAATGTTTGAGGGAGAGGTTGAGAAGAATTGGTAAGAAATATTGGAATGTTTTATAGAATTCACCATTGATATTTTCTTTTCCTGGACTTTCATTTATTGGGAAGTTTTGATTACTGTTTCAATTTCCTTACCGATGATTGGTATATTTAACTTGATGATTCAATCTAGAAAGATTGTAAAATTCTATGATTTTGTTCATTTCTTCTAGGTTGTCTTGTTCCAAAGAGAAGTAATTCCATAAAAACAGAGATTTTGCCAGTTAAATTTTGTCTTTCATTGTGGTGTCTCCAGCTCGTAGCATACTGGGTGACTCTTAGAATGTAATCATCATCATTTATGTATTTGGTAAATTAATGTATAAATCAATGAATGTGCCCATGCCTTTTTTGTTGTTGTTGTTTGTTTGTTTGTTTGTTTGTTTGTTTTTGTATGCTAACACCCTAGTACTGATTAAAAGCTATAGTTTGCTAAAGAACAAAGACTTCTCTGTTCCAGGGGTTTTGTAACACAATGATTATTCTTGATAAAATAGTTTTAGTTTTAAGGATTCTTTATTAAAAAAAAAAAAAGAAAGAAAGAAAGAAATAAAGAAAGAAAGAAAGAAAGAAAGAAAGAAAAGAAAAACCTGATCATATCTTGCCTGCAGTATTATATGATTTAAATTTAATAATCATGGATACCTTAATAGAGTCCATAACTAAATGATAATGTAATTTTATTATTTAGTTAAATTAAAAATTTAATTTAATGATTTTATTATTAATTTGATTTTAGAAAGGATTTCTCCACATACAGTAGTTATGTATCTTAGAAATACTGAATTAAAGATATTTTATTATAAAACAATATGTAAAAGTATATTCATTATTATATAATATAAAGAAAATGACATATGCACACACATATCTGCACACATATGTGCACACAAATGCATATGCTAAGCAAAAGAGAAGAGGTGAAAAAATATAATTTATCAGAGAACTAAATGTAGATGTAAATTGATACCTTGAAAATATTTTCCTATTTGTTTCTTTTTCCCAAAAAATATGTTCTTAATGCTCTTTAAAATATTTACATTAAAGTATCCATTAAATCTATGTTTTATTTTATTATCTATTGTGATATAGTGATTTTCAATTTCTACAAATATGTAAAAACTTATTTCTTTACTCAAAGTAATTGGCAGTCTAAATGTAGCATATGTCAATTTAATGGTCTTTAAAAATTAGTCACTACATTCTCCACAGAAGTATTCATTTTCATCTTAACTTGCTTCTTAATATTTTTGAATATTCAGATATTATGTTATTTTGTATACCTATCTCTACACTATTCACCATCCATGTTCATTTTACAGAATGGCTCAAACTAATAAGGTTAAAGCAATAAAGTACAAACAATTAATAATATTTGTCAATAATCAAGTAATTTTGAATACTTCTTTATTGAAATTGTTTAATTGTAAGCTGTTCCAATGTCAGCCTCCCTTGATCTCCAATTTTTTTAGGCTAGTTACAGGTGAAATATTACCCTTGAGCAACCTCATTAACCACTAGGTGGTAGTATATCCTTTCTTATTTTGTAAAAACAAAACAAAACAGTAATTTGTCTTTTAAATTTTCAGTTGTAAAGAATTAAAGTACTTTACTTGCAAAAAGAAGTTTGATACTGTTGTATGTTTCTATTATTATGATTTTGGGTTTTTCTATTAGATTTTTCCAATTTTCTATTTTATGTTTCCTGGTTAGACAGAGTATAAAAAAATTGTATATATAGTACAATCATTTTATTTTTTAGGGTTTTATTGTTCAGATAATATAGAAATATATATGTATCTATACAGAGGTATATAAGGCATGATCAAATAATACAGTAAATGTTTAAATTAAAAACAATATTACAGTAAAAAACACATTGCCATTAATCCCCATCAAAATACTCCCCTCACTTCGAACACAATTATCCCATCATTCATGACACTTTCTGAAGCAGTTCTGGAACTTCTCTTTTGTGAGTGTCTTTAGTTGCATTGTTGTGGCTGCCTCGATGTCTTGAATCATTTTGACTTTGGGAAAGAGCCAGAAGTCGCACCTTATTCTCTGGATCTGGCGCCATGCAACTTCTGGCTCTTTCCCAAAGTCAAAATGATCATGAAAGGTAAACGTTTTGAATCCATTCAGGACATCGAAGCAGCTATGACAACCCAACTAAAGACGCTCACGAAAGAGAACTTCCAGAACTGTTTCAGAAAATGGCAAAAAACGATCAGATAAGTGTGTTGGAAGCTAGGTGGAGTATTGCGGGAGATTAATGGCAATGTGTCTTTTATTGTAATAAATATATATTTTTTCATTTAAACATTCACCATATGTTTTTGATCACACTTCGTAATGTGTTTCTTAATTTATAAAGGTATATTTAAGCACTTTTAACATTACATATTAAAATTATCTGCTTTGTTCCCATCTATATTTTTGGTATTTAAGTTTCATTTTACAGGAAAATATATCTCTTAATCCAAAAAATATGAATACAATTGTTTTACTATTGGTACTATTCTTAATAAGGAGGTGTTCAATACCTCATTACCTTGAGGAAAATAGAAAAGTCAGTTAAAAGTAATTGTTGTTTCAGACATAATATCATTGAGTAATTAGTTCTCCTTGTCCTATTTCCCCAAGTAAATTGCTGTAACCCTTGTAATGAAGGCCAGATTAACTGCATGTTGTTTTTGATGCTTTCAATATTTATGGAATAACATAAATTTTCTATAGACATCTGCTTGAAAGTACTGCTTCTTGCAATTGCTAGATTTACTCATCAAATACGATAATTTTATTATAAAATGTTGCAATGGAATAAGGTTTTTGGACTTTTCAAATGATATTACTGGAGATTGAATTTGTGATAACGTGTCTGGAGGGCTATTTTCCTTGCTCTCTCTCTCTCTCTCCTCCTCTTTCTCTCTCTCTGTCTCTTTCTTTTTTAGAGAACATTTATCATGAGATCTTTCATCATAACATGTGAGGCGTGATTTAATATCATAATTATGATAATTTATCTCATTTTGGAGGGCTTCTTGGTCTAATGAGTAGATATTGGCTACCTTGGGAATTATATACAGGAATTTGTCTTCATATTTTTTGAGTATTATAATAAAGTATTGAACGAAAACCTTATTTGAGTAAATATAATAACATGGGAAAGTGTTCCTATAGTAAATCAAATGTATATACGTAGTAATTTAATTAAATTATATAAGGAACAATGCATTTCTTTAGATCATTCATTATCAATGACATTTTGTTTGTACTTTAAATTATTTAAAAAAATATTACACTTTTAATAAATGTAGCATATAGCCAATCAGAAATTCAAAATGTACCCAATTAATCTGAATCCATTAAATCCATTACATTATGAGTATAGAAGCAGTGATTTAGATATGTACATTTTGTGTTTCAGTGACTTTTAATATCATTAAGTTGTTCTTATTGAGATCCTTTTTTTGGTACAAAGCATGGAACACAATTTGAAATTATTATTCATTTATTATACTTACAATACAAAGTTAGCAAATTATATAGTTTTCTGCAGTTTCCCTAGAAGTCATTGGAAGAAAGCCATAACTCAGTGGAGGTGCACAAAATACTTTGAATTTTTGTGGATTCAAGAGGAGATGACAGGAGAAGGGAAGAGAGAAAATAATTCCCATTAATACTTACATTAGAAAGAATCACTTCTTATTAAATCTGACTTTGTATTAGTTAATATATATATATATATATATATATATATATATATATATAATATACATATTCACTTATTTCCTTAGTAACACAAATGGCAGTTCATAAGATAACTGCACATATTATATATACATATACATATATGTATATATGCATATACATATATACATATAGTATGTGTAGTATAATATATATATATATATATATATATATATATAGAGAGAGAGAGAGAGAGAGAGAGAGAGAGAGAGAATCAAGAGATAAATTCAAGAAGAATCAAAACCTTGACAACATTTTCCAATCCATGAATATGGCAGATGTCTGTATTATTTGTGTGTGTGTGTGTGTTTAACTTTCATTTAATAAACTATCCAACATATTATTTCAATGTAAAAAAATAATAAGATATTTTACATTCTTTTTTATATAGAGTCTTTAAAACTAGGTGTGTTAGTTATATTACAGCATATCTCAATTTGAATGCCAAGTTTTCATCAGAAATAGTAGATTAGTATTTAAATTTAATCAAATTTACAGTTGAGAAAATATTCACCAAACCCAACTTATTCCAAGAAATAAAATGTGTGAAACTGACTTTTAAAAAATTTTGTACTAATATGTATAAGATTGATTTCAATGTAAATCAGCATTCAAATTAGTAACTGATAAAATATTTTCCCTTCCCTTCCCTTCCCTTCCCTTCTTTTCCCTTTTCTCCTCTTCCCTTCCATTCCCCTGACTTGCCTTATTTTCCCTTCCCTTCCCTCCCTTCCCTTCCCTTCCCTTCCCTTCCCTTCCCTTCCCTTCCCTTCCCTTCCCTTCCCTTCCCTTCCCTCCCCTTCCTCTTCCTTCCCTCCATCCCTCCTTTCCTCTCTCTATCCCTTCTTCCTTCCTTGGTTCCTCCCTTCTTTCTTTCCTTCCTGTCCTTTTCTCTTCCTTTCTTTTTTCTTTCCCCTTCCTTCCTCCCTCTCCCCCTCCCTTTCTCCCTCGCTCTCTCTTTCCCTTCTTCTTCTTCTTCTTCTTCTTCTTCTTCTTCTTCTTCTTCTTCTTCTTCTTCTTCTTCTTCTTCTTCTTCTTCTTCTTCTTCTTTCTCTGTCTCTCTCTCTCTCTCTCTCTTTTTAAGAACACTTAACATGAGATCTATGCTCTTAATAAAATTTTAAGTGCATGATGCAGCATTGTTGCACAATGTTGTCCAACATCTCTCTAGAACATATTTTCTATGGAGTGGATGTTTGTGTCCACCCAAAATTCTTATGTTGAAGTCTAATCCCTCACATGATGATATTTGGAGGTGGGTCCTTTGGCAAGTAATCAACTCATGGAATTTGTTTCTTCATGTATGGAATTAGTGCCCTTTTAGTAAGAGATGGGAGAGAGATATCTCTCTCTGCTATGTGAGTACATAGTAAAAAGAATTCTTCAAACAAGAAAGAGAGCTCTCACCAAGCACTGAATCAATAGGCATTTTGATATTTGAGTTTCTAGACTACGGCACTGTGAATAGTGAATTTATATTGTTCAAGCCACCTATTGTATACTGTTTTGTTATAGCAGCCAGAGCTGACTCAGCTATTTTTCTTGTATAACTGAAACTTTGTACCTTCGTACAGCAACTCCACATTTTTTTCTCCTACAGCTGGTCAACTACCACCATTCTGCTGTGTGTGTTTTATCTCATCACGGCTGTATTAAATATTTATATTTTAGTTGAAATACTGTTAATTTTTTCTCTAAGTATTTCTTGTTTTTGTTTGCCATCCTAAATGATATACACTATAACTTTTTTAAAAATTTAAATCCTTTGGTGCTGAAATATAGAAATACAATTGATATGGATTAGCTGGCTTTGTAGTTGCAAAGTACTAAACTTATTAGCTCTAGTAGTGTTTTTGTAGCTTCGTTGGATTATTTATAGGAATAATCCTGCTATCTGCAGATAAGGACAGTTCTGTTTCTTTTCATTCTCTTTGTCTTTTGCTGCTTTTTATTGCTTCGTTGAAATGGCTGGGTTTTATAGTACACAATAAATAGAATGAATGTCTTTGTCATCCCCCCAATGAGGGGAAAATGATTCATCACTCATGATTAATTGTAATTTGTGCTAATATACATCTGCTGGCAATATTTCCTCTCAATTTTGTCTGTTTGAAAAAAAAATACTCCTTATATTCTTGAAAGATATTTTGTCTATGTAGAGTTTTAAGTTCACTGCATTTTTTTGTTTTGTTTTGTTTTGTTTTGTTTTGACCATTATAAAAGTACCATTGCATTCTCTTTTGACCCACATCACTTCAGATAATAAACCTGGTTTCAATCTTATACATATTTTTCTGTATATATTATATTTTTTTACTTTTGGATGTTTTAAGATTTTAGTTTGATTATTGGCTGTCAGTAATTTGGTTTTGTATGCTTTGTGTTCTCTATGTATACTTTGTCATGAGTATGTTGAGAGTCTTGGTTCTGTGCATTTAGAATTTTCATCAAATTTGAAAACAAATTGACGATTTTTGCTTTACTATTTTGTGCACTTTCTTCTCTTTTTTTGCACTGAAGTAATGTATATTTTTATTGCTTGAAATTGTCACATGGGTCTAAAAGTTTCTGGTTAATTTTTCATATTTCTTTTTTCTCTCTCTTGCGCTTCATTTTAGATATTTTGTTTTTATATGTTCTCTATTTAAAAAATCTCTTCTTCAATAGTCTCTAAAGTTCTTTTAAATTTCAGGTTTACTTTATACTTCCAGAAGTTATATTTGGTTCTTTTTTATATCCTTCTTTTCTCTTTTCAGTATAGTTTTATTTTATTTCACATATTGAGTATATATGTATGAGTATGTGTAGTACATATATAATAGCTATTTTAACATACTCGTCTGGTGTTTTCTTGTCTATCATTTGTTTATGTTTCTTTTGGCTGTTTTTCTGGTAATGTGTCATATTTTTCTGCTCCGTGATTTGAGTATCAGATGTGACTTTTACAACGTCGACTGTTGGATTATGCCATATTCTTTTTTTAAATGTACAAATTTATTCTGATAGTTAAATTACTTGAAGAGCCGTTTGAACCCTTAAGTGTATATTTGTGAGCTCTCTTAGAATAGGTTTAGGGCAGCTTATACTCTAAAGCTATTAATAATTAATCACATGTTTTAGGTATGGATATTTGGGGATCTCTGATAAATGTTTGGGATATTTGAAATGATCTTTTATTATGTGTGTTACCTGCTGTTGAATTGTCTCTGACTTCTGGAGACCCTAAGAATGAGTGCGTTCACTATGTCCTGTCCTCAACAGCCCTGCTTAGCTCCTACAGACTGACACCTGTGGCTTCTTTTATAGAATCCATCCATCTCATATTTGGTCTTCTCTTTTCCTGCTTCCTTCTATGTTTTTTCATCATTATTGTCTTTCTCAATCCCATTATAGTTTTGTCATTTTTGCCTTCAGTGATGTGTCAGGATTTTTTGCTGTGGGACCCACTTGCTTGTCTTTCTGGCAGTCCAGGGTATCTGTAGAGCTCTCCTCCAACACCATATTTTAAATGAATCAATATTTCTTCCTGTCAGCCTTCTTCACTGTCTTCAGGTGCATCTGTACATAATAATTGGGAATACGAAGGCATGGACGATCTTAGCCTTGGTCTCTTGGTTTCTTTTATACCAACTGTCTTTTTGTGACCTCTTGGAATTTTTTGACTTAAAGCTCCCAAATAATTGTTCTTCCCCTGGAAGTATTCTTTCCAGGCCTCACAGTGCTTCATTTTATGCATGCTCAAATAGGTGGTCAACTAAGAATTGCAAGGGAACCTCATTCATATTTCCAGAATTCCTTCCCGGGAATCTCCTCATCTAAGGAACTTTACTTCATCAATTATAGTTATCTTAGCTTTTTCAACTCTGATATCTGTTTCATCAGTTGAGTGAAATTGCTGGGCCCCGTTTGGGTTTCTTCCTTCCTAAACTGTCCTCCATATCTTACATACAGCTAGAAGGCCTGGGTGATGAGATGTGTCACCTGAGTTGTTTCCCTTCTCTACCTGCTGCTCATTCTACAAGGTCAAAAACTGATATTTTCAAAGTTTTTGTCTATTTTTCTAGTTGTTTATTTTGGGTGGGTTACTTAGGACAATGTTAGTTATTCTCTCATGCATAAAAGTAGTGTCAGGAAGCAGACTTATATGAATATTTTTATGTTTTTTCATGGTTTGTACTTTCTGAGCAAAAAATCCCTGGCCACCAAGTAAGTGGGAAGTTAGGGATCATGCAGACCTCTGTAGTGGTTTACATTTTTATAATCCCTGGAGCCACATGTTTACATTACAAATGGTAATAAATTTAGAAATCTTCTCCTCTTATCCACAGAAAGGATTTGTTTATCTTAGAAAGATAAGGTCTTTCTCCTCCTGAGGGGAAGAGGTAAGTAATGCAAGCTACCCTACAAAAGCTTTGAGATACATAATTTCAGAGTTTCTCTACTGTGAGGCAAACTCACATTTTACATGTACACTTGGCATTTGAATTTTACTGTGCCCTCCCTTGGGGAAGCTGGAAAATGTGGAACTGTCACTAAAATTTTATGCAAGTAGATAATTGGTTTGCCTTTGATCCAGAAACCTCATGTTTACTGTCAAGTTAAAATAAATACATATTTAAAACATCAAGGAAATGTGACAACAATGTTTTATTAAATGATGCCCCCATCTTCAAACCATAGTTTTGATAAAGGTAATATAGTTAAGATAGTATAGTTAAGAAAATACAATTAGCCATATGTAAAGATGAAATTGCACAGTTAAAGGTCAGATACAATATCAAAAATTGCACAATATATTTCAAGGTGATGGTGGCTACAATTGAGTCCATGGTTCTATCTTATATCATAGCAATCACCAACTTACTTCCTAATTTTAAGATTCAGTGTGCTTTTTAAAGTAACATAGTGTAAACATTTACAACCCTATAGTAATTATTAAATATATTTTGTGATCATGGACTATATATAAACACTGTACAGTCATTAACAAATGTAATAATTAGATTTTTTAGTTTATATTTTCAAATAAGCTTTATTACTTCTTGTATTACTATCTGTTTCTGACATATGAGAAAATAATTTTAAAATTTTTTAAATGATGCATTATTTTTGAATAATCATTGCTGCCCATAAAATATACCCCCCCAGCTTTATCGAGGTATAATTAGCATACAAAAAATTGCATATTATTAATATACACAATGTGGCAATTTAGGAAATATGTACACACATATTATCATTACCACAACCCAGGTAATAAACATCAGTCACCTCCAAGCTTCCCTTTGTCCTTTCCTTGGAGTCTTCTTTTTCCTCCCCACTCCCAAGAAAAGTATTTTGAATATAAAAAGTAACCATGACTTGCATATACATCTCATGGTTTAAGAATGGTAACAACTTTAAGAAATATTTCCCAAAATAAGTGCTCTAGAGATGACATTGGATCTTAGTAGGACTGTGGTTCATGAAGTTCTGAAAAGCTGTTTTATCTGAGGCATTTGCCCAATATGGATTTTTTAATCCAGATCCTCATGTATTTTTAAGAGCCTTTTAAATTCTCAGGTTTTTTTGTTTGTTTGTTTGTTTGTTTTTTGTTTTAAGTTTAAGGGCCTTTTAATTAGAAGTTTTTTTCTTCTATAAATGAAAGCTTTATTTTCTAATATTTAACACTCAACAATATTTTAAAGAAGAATTTATGATATAACATCCCCCAATAAAATCATTGTTTACAAAAGCATAAGAAAGTACTGTTTAAAATCCAGTGATCTGGGAAGTAAGGTAACTTGTATATTTCTGCCTTATTAAGATGTTTGCATACTGGAAATTAATTTAAAACTCAAATCATGTATTATGTCTGTGCCAAATGAAAACCGTAGCTCCACCTGTCCTGTATCACATCACTGTCAAATGATAAATTGTGGGAGGGAAAATATTATAAAAAAAAGAAACACTTTGAAATATGATCATCCTGCCTCTCACAGAAGTCTTACACATAATACATATTCAAAAAAAATAATTGTAATTAACTTATTTATTGAATGAGAGACAATCCTGAGCTCTTTTAGATAGCTAACGATAGAACATGCCACCGTTTTTTATTTGTGCTTGAATTATCCACACTGATACTACTCTATGATTGGTGCCTTTGCATAATGATGAATTACCAGAATGGTCACAGCCAGGTATCCTGATCTTCGTGGGTAACACAGTTACAATGTGTCTTCAAGGACAGCACTGACTTTCAAGAATGAATGTCACCTGCAGCATCACCAATTCTCTTCCTTGAGCAAACTAACCTTTCATTATCTAATAGTCTGCCTTTTATCGCTGACAGTTTTCTTATAGCCTTCATTCATTTAAAGCTTCCTAACGCTCCTGTGTCTGTTTTTCAAAGGCATCTGATCACCCCCTTGAAGTCTACATTATTTTCAGCCCAGTTTTGTCTTATTGCTAAAAGTGCTGATGTGGTCAAAAATATATAAGAAATCAATACGAGTATGTATGGCATATATCATTTGATGATACTGAGAAATTACGTATTTTATATTCACATTATATCCCACTAAAATTTAGAGGGGGGAAAAAAACCTAATATTGTCAAAAAATTTAACAATGAGTAGGTTGCAATTAAATATTTATTTATCTGTAGCTTATTTTACATGAGTTCATCAAACAAGTGATTAATTTTTCAACAGTGTTGAGCTTTCTATCACAAAGTAGAAGTATTTGTAATAAAACTCTACTGAAGAATAGGTTATCCAATGGCCCTAATTTAGGTATTTTTCATGAGAGCTCTGACAGTTTAAATAAAAGTGGTTCATTATTTCTCTGCCTATCCCTCTTTGTTCTCAAAATAACTTCTAATAGCTCAGCAATAGATCAGGTGTTCAATCATAACTAAAACAACCTGATTTACTGTTTCATGAGCCATTTATTTTAGTTCATGAGCCATTTATTTTAGTTCCAATCTGTTAAATTTTTCCCATACCCCAAATTTCCTATGCAAAATAAAAATGACAAAGAAATTGTTTTGAATATTTAGACATAGATCTCATTATATTTTTTCCTATAATTTCCAAGGATATGACATAGTCTGTACTCTATGAATAATCTTGTCACCCATGAAATATATGCATATTTTTTTTTCTTGCAATCATTCATTTATTAGATAAAATATTTGCTGTAACCAAATACCTATAATTGGAATACAGCAAAAAGAAAAGGGTATGCACGGCACTTTTTGCAAAAGTTAGAAGAGAAGCATAACCACCCTAAACAAAGAAAGTGGGGGCAAGTGCCCTGCAGAAGTTAAAAAAAGAGCAAAGTACAGAATATGAGACAATACATGTGTGGGTAAAACGTTCCCGGGATCTTTTACACCAATTTGTGATGGAGACAGTAATCTAAAACTTGGAACCATAGCCAAATATTTTCAAAGTGGTCCTTACCCCCATACATTCATAGGAAGTTATTTTATTTCCGTGAAAATATCAGGACACATGTATAACCTAAGTATAAAGATATGTTTTTAAATAGAGGGTGTTGGGGAAGGTTAGCAAGAAGATATTACTGCTGGTTTGACCTGATTTAATTGGAGTCTCCTCATTCCTCCCCTGTCTTTGGAACACATTCCACTTGCCTTCCACACTCCCAGAAACTACCCCAAGGATGCATCCTTGAGATAGTAACGTAGTGATGAGACTAACTGGACTGGGTACACATCACTAAGAAACGTACGACCTTTTGTGGGACTGAACCCAGGTAAGTCCCCCTGCATATGTGACGGGACTCAGTTAAGACCCCTATATACATTTTTAAGATTTGATAGGTAGATGCAAAAAACTATTTGTTTTGGGGCAGCCTAAGACAAACCTCTCATAAATAAGTTCCCTTGCTTATTAAATCTACTACAAACCAGTCTGGAGTGGGCTGCCTCTTTCTTCCATTTCTCCCTGCCCTCAGCATACAACGGCTGGTTTCAGATTATACAGGAAACACCCAGCCAGTTTAGGGAAGCAACAGAGAGACAAAGAAGAATCTCCTATATTATTCTACCCTAATGAAGTATTAGAAACATTGATGATATAAGCATATTTTTCAATATTTTGCTTAGTCTTGTTATTGTAAATCTCACTTTAGCCTTATAGTATAGCAACATGCATAGAAGACAACACATACGTAAAGGAATCATTGATAGTACTTAGAACACTGTTTAGTTATACATTGAGCATATCACCATGTAGCTGAATTATTTTCATATGTATATTTCTGGCACAACAGCATTCCTTGCATATAAAATTAAGGAACTTTCACATACTGTTAGGATATGGAAAGGTTTCAGAGATGATTGTTTTCTCATAACAAAGGGGAAAAACCAGACACTCTCCCTCCTAAGAAAGCCAAGAAACTTGGTTTCTTTCAGTTCTAAGGCCATCATGAAGGAACATGCTGCTATGAAAGATAATAAGAACAAAACAAATGAATTGTTAATGAATTTTAATCTCCAAGTGTGTATTGGTGTGAAAAAGTATGATTCCAAAATCCCTCAGTCATTGTTTCATTCCTTCCCATGAGGACTTTTATTGGGTTCATATAAAGAGCTCACTGAAGGTTCTAGGCAGGTTAAGAAGACAAGAGGAATGCCCCTGAGATATATATAGCCTTCATCAACGGCAAGGCTACTACAGGGAAAAAGACCTCAGGGACATTACCATTTGATACATACTCTTTTATTAGTTTATTAAGGTACCACACAGAAGACTGAGTATAGATAGGGCAGCAGAATAATTTGGATGTGGGGAGAGTGGGAAGTGAAGATGGAAAGAGAGCTAGTCAGAGAGAAGAGGTCTTCAGATTGTCCGCCTCAAGTGCTGCCTACAGTACTGAACAATGTAGCTATGTGAGGAAAGTACTGAAGTTTTACCACCATACATTTTAATGTTGTGTGCATTTTAATTTACAAATAAATTTTACTCAATGTAAGCCTATCCTCTAGCAGTTCATTATTCTTCAGATGAGTAAACTGAGAATTAGTGAGATTAAATCATTGGTATTAACAAAAGATATTTTCTGCTGGGGATACAAAGTAAACTAGACTCAATGCACAAGGTAGAATATATCATCAAGTCAGATCCCCCAAAATATGGTTCAAGTACAGATACTCTAATTCATACTAGGGAGCATGGACCCCCAGCAAAGCATATGTAGTCCCATATGACAAAAATTCAAGAGATTATTCTTATTTATGAATTATGTTGCAAAGGGTCATAGATAATTCAGTACCTGATCAGGATATATAAGACACTTATGTACAAAGGGAAATTAAACAGGGAAATAAGAATGGGATGATTGGATCAATATTCCATTATTGTTTCCAACCACATTGAAGAAGTTCAGTCAACATTACAAGTGCTGTTTGCTGACATCTTCCTAGGGTGATCTTCTTTATTATTCTTCATTCTCTAGAGTAGCATAAAGGAGTGACTCGGGGGTAGAGTAACAGACAATTATGTACGTGGACAATAGCTATGACTCGTTTTTTCTCAGAGAACTTTTGAAATGCTTAGCCAATCCTGCTGGTATCAAAATAACAATTTACATGGTGAGTGAGATTATTGGACACACTTTATTCTGCATAGAAAATTATAACAGGGAAAATTTTATTTTAAGAACATTTTTGTAACTGTCCATACTAGCTGATAACTTATAAAATCACAAAATTTTGTTTCCGTAATTAAAAATGCACAATTATTGTTTTTAGTCAAACTATTTCATATATGTTCTTATGTTTTACATGTTCCTTTATTCTTCCCCATTGCAGAATATTCACAAACTATTAGACAATTTTAAGATATTAAACATATCTATACGTATCTAATTAAGCTAATTTCTTACAAAACTTCAACATGCTGTATGATCTAATCCATTTCCAAGCTACCATCAGTTCCCGTAATTTCAATGACCTCCTCTAAATCTCTACATTGTTTCGTAGAGTGATCTCTACAGCAAATGCTATTTCCCCCCCTATTATTTCCATAGGGAAATCCTGTTCACCCTACAAAGCTGCTTCAATGGAAATTTTACTTTTGAAACTTTGAGAATATTACCACCTTGTTATTACCATCTCTAATCTCTGGTACAAGTTTCAGTTTATTCAAGACTACCTAACTTTAATGCAAATTAGACAAATTATTTTTCTGGTTGCTTGAGTTTTGGGATCTGTGAGGATTATAATTTTGAGTTAGGAATAAAACATGCACCCATGAACAAATTGTAAGGTAAGTATTTTAATCAGTAACGCATGGTATGGCATTTTATACAACATATATACACCGATGGTGATCTGGGTGATTCTCTGAATGATAATAGAAGCAGAAAGATTTATTTTCATCTCAGTGCTGCAATCACCACACTAAAGGAATGCAAGTTCAAATCCCATCATCCTTCCCTGTGCTTTTTAAAATGTCTCTCATAGACTCATGAAATGCTTGCTTGGCTTCCTTCGCCTCTGCCACTTTCGCTTTTCATAATGTCGCTTCACTTTGTGTCCAAATCCCAGCCATTTTTATGGCTTTACCATCGTTTTCCTGTGGTGGTCTCCTGTAACTGGTCATAGGCATACAGGTGTTTTGACCCAGCTGCTGAAGAAGAAAGATAGAATTCACCTTAGTTTGTGTACAGCATACCTGTTATAGTCCTTTTGGCTTGCTGTAACAGAATACCACAGACTGAATAGCATATAAACAACAAACTTACTCCTCATAGATCTGGAGGCTGGAAGTCGGACACGAGTTTACCAGCACAGTCAGGTGCAGGCTCCCTTCTGGGTGGAAGAAGCTAGGGAGCTCTCTGGGGTCTCTTTAATAAGGCACTAATTTCATTTATGAGGGTTCCACCCTCATGGCATAAGCACCACCCAAAGGCCCCACTTACTAATACCATTATTTTGGGAGGTTTGAATTTCAACATGTGATTTTGGAGAGGCAAAAACATTCACACCATAGCAGTGCCAACGGCTGGAACTGATTTGTTTATCCCAAGCACTGCCATTATTTACAAGAATTCTTATTAAAGCATACTAGTTAAAGGTACAGGCTTTACAGTTAGGCTACAGAAATCTTTGCCTCTGACATTTGACTCTGAACCACATGTTCTAACACTTCTAGAGTTGTAACAATACACTGCTCATGAGGCAATGAATAAATTGTGCAGATTATGTAAAAATAATGTAGATAAAGCACTTATCTTAGTGCTGGATAAATAGGGACATTCAATGAAGTGTGTGTAATGGTATTGAATCATTATTAATATTAAACAATAATATACATTATTTCTGCATGTATTGGTTAGCCTCCAGAAATTAAATAATACTTGAATACTTAGATACAAAGAACTAGAGACCTAAAACTATCATAAATAAGAAGGGCTGAGTCTGTTTCGTTCTGCTTCGTAAGAAGCATTAGAGAGCACTATCAGATATTCAACTTGCACTATATGTGGCTATGCTTGTATAATGTCAGCTCGTATACCTTTTTTTATGGAGAATCTCTAAAAATTCTAAAAGTTTAACAATCATAGTCAAGACTACATCAGAAGACAAAGGAGTAGAAAAATTCTAATTCTGTTTTTTAGAGAGAGCTTAAAAATATTATGAGTAAATGTGTATCTGTGAATGTCTTTGTGTGCATAATAACTTAGATTAGCTTTTTAAAACAACATACATTTATTTTGTTGGGTATTTTTTTTAAACCCTAAAAGTTTGGCACCAATGAAAATCATTGAAATTACTAGATAACCAAAAACAAACTAGACAGAAAGTGGGGGACAAAGGAGGGATGATTGAAAGGAGATGTCCAGAAGAGATGAATGTGGCCGTAATCCTAGTTAAAAAAATTATACTTAACAATTTAATTATATTCATGAGAAATCTTTTCTGCATCTGGACTGCACATAATAAAGAAACTAAACTGTAACATGAATGTAATTTAAAGTGAGAAACAATGACAGTTTTGGTTCAGATACATTTTTTGAACTGTAATACTGCCTTTCTCCTTCCCTCATTCAGAAGTTATTTGAAGAACTTAACTGTGTAACTCAAAGTATGTAGCTCCAGGAAAACAAAACAAAACAAAACAAACAAATTATATATATATATATATATATATATATATATATATATATATATATGAGTGTGTGTGTGTGTGTACATATATATATATACATATATATATGTATATATATATATATATATATGAAAATATAATTAAAAACAAAATCTCCTCCCAACCTAGAAAACCTCTCCACAAAGATAGAAGAGAAGGAAACAATTTTATTGTTGAATAAGCATTAAACCAAAATGTGATATTTATCACATTCAAACTGCTGAGAGATTGCAAGTCAGAAATAAATCTCATGGTCTTATATAGATGTAGCTAAGCAGATATAGCCCATTCCATATATGTTCTCAAGACAAATGATAACCTGTCCTCAAGTAAGAGGACTTGACAATACCATTTTTCACATGAAGTTCATCGAAAATTCACTAGGCAATTGGGGTGATCATCTATGTTACATTTTTTTTTACTATTAAAGGAAAAATAAACTTCTCATATCTTTATGACAAGAAGTAGTTTTACAACTTAGAGGAAAATGCCTGCCTAACTTAATTTCCTACCTTCCCACAAAAACTGGGAGTTTATTTAAGGAAATTATAGAAAAAAAATGTTAATTCAGTATTCTGTTTTTCTAATTTGGTTTTAATCGAAAACATTTCTTTAGAGTCCATGTAATACGTTTGCATGATGAAAAATGATTACTAGAATTAGTGGGTATTTGTAAGGTATAAATATCTGGAATCACTAAATTGTACAACAGAAACAAATGTAACATAATATTGTATGTCAACTATACTAAATAAATAAATGCATAAAAGAAAAATATTTAGGAAAAAAACAAACAATGGTTGAGTCACACATTAAGAATTTACAAACCTTACACCATTTAAGTTCCTACACTTTTATATTGTTTGAAAAAAATATTAAGTTAAGACATAGAGGACAGCAGATTAAAAGGCAGCAAATTTGTATACTGGATTGATTGCATAAATAACCATAAACTGACAGAACAGACAAACACTCAATGAGAGACTCTTTATAACTAGAAACATGAGAGGAAAACTGCAAAAAAAAAAAAAAAAAAAAAAAAAAAAATAGTGCCAGTGCAGAGATTTATTTCTTGCTGAATTTCTGATTGCTATGCTCTTAAACAGTATTTTTGTTATCTTCTGTTACAGAAATGTCTGTTTAATATCTTACAACTTTGGCATACCTCTGTTTATTTTAAATCAAAATATATTATTCCTAACCATGGGACAATAATTTAAAACACTTATATAATACTAATGATAATGCTCTCAGATATATCACTTCTTTGTTCATGAATTTCTACCCTGGATTTAAAAGCTTCCCTTTAGAATCTATTAGCACCTTTTTTGAACCATGACCCTTTTCTTTTCTGCTTCATTTCTACTTTCTCTTTTTTCCCTCCCAATTTCAATCTTCTGCCTATTACTGTCTCCTGACACACTTTCATTTAAAAGCATTTTGCGCCATTTGAAATGCACACAGATATTTCCTGACCCATCACTAGTCTAAAATATCAGCTATCCTTTTTTGCACCACTGTCACATTTTCAACTATTACTGGGATTGTCTTACACATGGCATGAAGTCGAATGACTTAAATTGGCATCTTTTCTTCTCAAATAAATTTGCTTAATTTGGCTCTGTCATTCTCCAATTACCATAGCTGACAACTTCAAGCACAATTAATTCCATTCCTTGCCTTGGCCGGTAGAGTTAATCAATCACCAAATGCTACATTTCGTGTTTTGTTAAGTTTAATATATAGTTATTCCTCTGCATACATCCTCTTACATTAGACCCTTCAGAACTCAAAATTGTACCAATCTATAAAGTCTATTTCTTCTTCCACTTTGTTCTTCCACTACTATGTGCCAGATTTCCACCACTTTTACTACCAGATTAAATTTCTTTAAACATTGCTTTCCATGCAGTACTGAAAACTCAAAATCCTCTCTGGGTAATAAAGCCTCATCTCTGTTCTCTCATTTCTGTGGGCTTCTGCAACATGGCTTTCCCCTTACTTTCCAATCCCATCTCTTTTCAATGTTTTATGTACTGATATTTGTGGACAAGTTAAGTGTGAAGTTAATATTTTGTTTTATAAGGAATGTGTTTCCCTCTCACTATTTTCAATAACTCAATATAATGTTATATTTCGATATTTCAGCATCCAATTTATATCCCACCAGAGACTGGAAACAATCTGAGTCAGTTTTGGGTTTCCCGTTCCTAGAACCTTCTCCAGATTTGGGTTTAGTTCAGGGAAGGTAATGTATCACCAAGGTAAGAGTACAGAAGGGATGGATACAATACTTGGTGACAACTGCCAACACAGACATTTCTGTGGTCCTACCTGATTCTCCGTTTTTAGCCCATCTCAATTGCTTTCCATGCATGTGACTCATTCTGTCCATTGTCATCCTATGTCCCACATTTTGATATGACTGAATCATAGATTGATTCAAGTTTCCTATAATATCACAGGAGACAGCTTAAATAGACTCACTTATTTGACTTTACATTCTTTGTCTTCTGATAACGCTTGTACGTGTGTGCCTGTGTACAACTAGCATGCTCTACTGCATTCACCCTGAACCTATGGGTATCAGGAGCCAAGAGGATTAGCTAGCTGATAAAGCAGATATGAAGCCTTCATTAAAATATGTCTTCATCAGAGGGAATATATATCTGTGTCAGGTATATTTACATGAACTTTATTTGTCAGTCTTGCAAGTCTTGCTTATAAATTCGTCAAATTTTGTGGTTGGAAAATTTCCTTCAGAGTACTATAGATCCAGCTACTGTTAGTACTTTTCTTACTGCCTAATTTTCTACTATGTATTTAAATTGTACTAAGAAAACAATTATAATAATAAAGGTGGAGTTTATTTCCAGGAGGATAAATGGTTACGAATAAGGATTAACCATTACTGTAGATCCTGACTTAGTTCTTAGAATATAAAATAACTTGAAATTATGGAACATTTGTGCTATACTTATTATCAGGTCAAAATTGTGTTTCCACATAGATGGTTATTTTCTTTGTTTAATGGGTGCAAATTGTGTATACCAGGCAGTCAGGTAAAACCTCCACTGCAGGAAATACAAATTTTAAGTCTTTCAAAAAGCATTCCATTTTATTCCCTGTAATTAAGCAATTAATTCTACTGGGGTTTACAGAATACATGCAGTCAGGGAAAGAGAGGTAAATAAAAGTTGTAACATCAAATATTTCAATTTTATTTTAAAGGTTACTGAATAATATAACCCACCTCAGAGGTATTTTACTGGAAATAAAGAACTCGCTGAGAAACTAAAATTGTAAAGTAATTTTTATATAGATTTTCTTCTAAAAATGTTACTAGTGTGTTTGAATAATTTTCAACTATTTTGTAAATACTTTGCACCATATTTTATTTATTCTTCATTGTTTTCAGATAAACATGTGATATATGTGTGTATGTATGTATGTGTACACACACACACACACACACACACACACACACACACACACATATACATTTATCGGGGTTGCCAAACAATGTATACAAGTGGACACTTTGGTCAATGTTGTTTTGTACACTGATGGTAACCACTTTGAGTACCTCTTGTAACTGCAGAAGTCAAACGTGACTTGTATTCTTCTTTTTTATGAGTTTATATTGAATATTACAATTTTAATACAATTTTCCTTCCTTAAAATATGTATATATTTTTTGTCACTCTCTCTCTCTCTCTACATACATACATACATATATATATATGTCAGATATATGTTCAGATTATATACATATATATATATATATATATATATATATATATATATATATATGGTCAGATAATTAAGTCTGTGAACTTTCTACTGTGTAAAAAATCATATGTATAATTTTAATTTTCTTTCACCTTACAAAATAAAGAGAATAACAGAAGATTTTTTTTCTTTCATGTTATAACATTGAAATATGTTTTAAAATGTACAAACAAAATATTAAGTTTTGGAGTCAGAATCTTGGGGGCAGAACTTGATTTAATTGCCAAAATGTTAACAATATTCCTTGAAATATGTATTTGTGAAAGTTCTGTATAAATTAGGATTTTTCAAAGTAAAATATTATTAATTAAATTGCTCTTAGTTTATGATAACAATGCAATTTTCATATTGATAGGTTAATGATAAAATCATTTTCAAAAAATATAATATTTCAACCAATACAGTAACTAGGATGCTGCAAGCACAGATATCAATCTTTGAATCAAGCCTTGATATATTCAGTCATATGATTAAATGTTGTATTTAATAATTACATGTAAATCATGTTTTCTATAAAGAACCAACATACCTTGCATTAAACCCAATAATACACAAACATTTGGTATATATTAGGACATAAATAAATCCTGAGTAAATTTTCATATGCAAAACAAATAAACAAACAAACATCATTATCGATAACAACTACGACAGCTCACATTCTGATTGTGAATAGATAAAATGCAGTAATAAAATCAAAACACCAAGCAACTATACTCTTCTGAGTAGCTGTGGATTTAAAACATAATTACAGTTAGTTAAAAAATAATTATTATTAGAAATTATGCTAGTTCTGGCAATTGTTGGTATATGGCATCCCCACTTTTTTTTATACTATGTGAGTTTCTGATGAGCCCCTTGGCAACTATGTAGCTAAAGCAATTTTTCTCAGACTTCTGTGTAAGTATTGCCCTAGATCTAGAATCTGACCTTATGGGGACTAGAGTAGAAGCAGTGTGTATCACCCAAAGCATGGCCTTAAGGGGCCAAATATGCCATTCCTTTCAGTGACTATGGTGCCATTACGACAGTGAGAGCAGGGACAATCATTTGGGATCATCTGTTTATATGGCAGAGCAACAAGAGAAAAATTATGTTTCCATCATCCTGGCAAGTTCTCTTTTCAGGATTGAACAAATCGCCTGGACACATACCTGAGAGTGAAATAAACTGTTTATTCACTCCATCATACACTTTACTATTCTTTTGTAGCTCACTGGCTTTTATCCTAATTGATGCATCTTTACTTTTGTTTTTGCCACACCTGAGCAATATAGTCACTTAATATTAATAATGATAGCTCATAGTATCATTTTTTTAACCCAAATGTGGGAAACTTCAGTCCCTCACATTTATAGTGTAAATATATAATATATTATAATACAGTATATTATAACATATAATACATTATAACATATAGTAACATGCAGTATATATGTAAATATATTTTACATAATCTGTTTCTTATATAATTATGTATAATATAAAATTTTAATTTATTATAAATTTACAAATATAGAAATATAACAGTTATTATCTTAGTTGTACTTCAAAATGTATCTGAAATTTTACCATTTCCTAGCAAGACCGCCGCTAACATCTTGACCTAATTCACACATCATTTTTCACTTCTATTATTACAATAACATTCTCATTTGCTAGTTCTGAGTTTATTTCCCTTATTCTCTTTGGCCTTGTCCAATTCCTATTCCCATTTCAGAATTTTTTTCCTGAATATTTCCTCTGAGAGTCTTGCTCTGATATCTAAATTCATTTGTGTGCTCACTTCTTTTAAGTTTGTGTTTACATTTTAAAATGTCAGTTAACTTACCCATGATCACCTTTTACGGAAAATACTTTGCTCCCGATGCTTATAGATCTTACTCTGCTTTATTTTCCTACATAATATTTATCAAAGCATATTATTTACTGGTGTATTTTTAATTATGTGTCTTCCCCACACTGATGCTGGCAAAAGCATTCTACGTTTTTACCATTGTTGTATTTTTTACATTTAGAAAAGATAGTAAAAATGGTCACTCAAAAATTAAAGATTACATGAAAGAAGGATGGAAGGGGCAAAAAGGAAGGAAGGAAAGAAGGAAAAAAAAAGGAAGGAAGAGAGGGAGGGAGGGAGGGAGGAAGGAAGGAGGGAAAGAAGAAGGAAAGAAGGAAGGAAGGAAGGAAGGAAGGAAGGAAGGAAGGAAGGAAGGAAGGAAGGAAGGAAGGGGAGAAGAAAGTAAAGAAATAGAAGAATAAAATGAAAAAGAAGAAAGGGAATAAAAGGAAAAAACTGAAAAGCAAGAAAGTTATGTTTGGAATTCAAAACAATAAATTTGTTTGAAATGACATCTAAGTATAGGAGAAAAAGGATTAACAAAATTTGGAATATAAATAATACCAATAAATGCAGATTGTCAGGAGCACAGGGTGCAGAAATAGGTAATAGTAGTGTGTTGGGTTGGCGCCCTAACTTGGGCAGAATATATCTTTATGCTGATAATGTTAGTGGTGGTCAGTACTTATAAGCATGAAATTAACATCATGATATGTAGATTATGCAACACCATACATAGATTCATTTGTTGAATATCGATGAATAAATATAATCACCACAGAAATAATATAGGCAGAAAAATCAACATAATAAAATGAAATTTGATAAGTGAATATACTTATCATGAGAAACAAAAGGTATCAGTGAAAAAACAAATTAAGGAATAAACTAGAGCAAGAAAAACAAAACAATGATTGTGTCCTGTGAGGAAAATTGATAGGAACAGAACCTTTGTTATTTTTCCCACTGGCATTTTTTCAAAACTTAGTAGAGAGCTAAGCAATAAGAAGAAACTAAAGTTTAAATAAACAAGCAGCATCAAATTAGTAAAAACTCTCTAAAAGTCTGTAAGTAGGTAGGTTATAACCAAGAAAATAAAGTATTATATTTCATGATTCATAGTAATTTGAAAGACAAAATGTGACTGTGATCATAGTGATAGAGGAGTACATAGTTTCATGATGATAAGAAGCAGATAGAAAAGAAACAAAGGAGTTGGGTTGTTGTAAATCATTTGAAGAACGGTTCTGAAGAATGATGAACAAATCATGTAGTACAGGGGTGTCCAAACTTTTTTCAACATTTTTTACCAAGTGCCACATGCGGTAAAATACACAAACAGCCAGGCCACTCACTTGAGGTGAAGTGCATATTGCCTCACCTGGTTTATTTAAGTAAACTAAATATAATTTTGGAATTTGCTGAGGGCCAATTAACAATGGATTGTGGGCCGCAGTTTGGACACCCCTGATGTACATTCAAAGGCTCTAATTATGTATCTGTAAGTGATACACTAGTAGAAGTGATAGTATGGAAAGAAATATGAAACTTTGTATGGCTTATGGTCAAATTAGTGTTAATCAATTTTTATTACTGTATTGTTAATTCATGGGAAAACTCATAAATTATTTGTTCTATAATTGCATATGAAGTAATTTTGAAGGGTTTTAAAGTCAAGCTCTAATGGTTCCATAGAAACAATTTCTTTTAAGTCTTTAGGACAACAAATAGTGTGTTAAGGGGATGGATGGTTTTTCACAGCTGTGCAGACATTCCCTAGGACATATGAAGTATGCTTCAGAAGGGGAATTTGCCTGTCTCATAGATTTTCTATTCAATGAAGACACATTCAACTTTAATAAAATGGTGTTTGAGATGAATAGCAAGGTGGAAAGGCCTCTTTCTATATTTAAGGCTCCAGAGGAGTAGTTGCTTCTCCAGTGTAATGTAGACATATCCAATGCCTCAACTGCTATTTTCAGTTATTGTTTTAGGAAAAATGGAGTTGCGTTACAGCCTTTTTCCACTTAACATGTTCTGATTCAAGATGCCCATGACACTCTTAGAAATGCTTAGTCTCATAACAAAACCAGCAACTTAGTTCATTTGAAAGAGCTGTTTTATTTTTATTTTTTATTTAATTCTGGCTTTTGAAATCACCATTCTTCCAATAACTCATTTGAAAAATAATTCTATCTAGAATACTCTATTAATTTTTAAGGTTATTACTTTTATAATCTAGAATGAATATTTTCCCTATTTTTCAACAAAACATACATAATAGAACATAGAGGATAAAAGGGATATTTAGGGCAGCCTATGAAATAGTGAGATACCTTGATTTTCTTTTTCAATTAAATATATATGGTGATATCAAAGACTGGGTATGAGAACATAAAAAATGTGTAGGGAGGCTAATAGAGTGGAGAATAAGGTGGAGTTCTGAAGAAAAGATGCACCAAGGATTGGTACTTAGCAATGAAAGCTCTATTGAGTCCAAGGCCTACGACATTCTAAAAGATACAAGCTAACAGCCTGGTAAAGGACCAGAAGGCTGAAAGGAGTTTCAAATAGTGACAGAAGTGAAGAGTGATCACATTTGAGTAATGCTAAATGTATCACTGAGATTAAATGCTTCCATACACAGGTACAACACAAACTTAAACAGCCAAGTGTTTTTGAAAAACACGTGCAGATGTTTATGTCTCCTGTCAGGGGAAAAAAAAGTCTGCATCTTTAATATCTGCATTATATCAAAAACATTGTGGTCATATAACCAAAGCTTGTGCATTGTTTTAAGTGAAATCTTTGTAGGAACAAGGTAGCAATTTGTATTTATTTCTCATTTCTGGTTCTGAAAAATCAAAAGCTCTCAAGAAGTCAACATAATCACAAACCTAGAGTTGTTATCAAAGTAGCTAAGTTCTGAATGTCTCCTTCTATTAGTGTGTACATGTGTGTGTTTGTGTGTGGGATGCATGTGTGTGATTTCCCTTTGTGTAGTAAACAGGAGATGGCAGTATCTGACCATTATTTAAAATATGAGGTAATTGAACTTATCTACCACTGAAGTCTCAAAATGTACCATACACACATGCACAATGCCCTTTATTATTTTCCAATTACAGTAGAACATTATACAGTTAATTTGATAAAGGCATTAGAAAGAAAAAGACAAAAATCTCATTTGTTTTTGTTCTTTGATATGAGATATCATGAGACCAAAAACAGATGTATTTTGATAATTAATAATTTTAAATTTAGAAAGTAATAAAAACTAAATTACAACAGCCAGCACTTTTAAATTTTGTGCCTTTTATGCATTGTCTGTATTTATAAATTTGATGAATAAAACTCTGTTTGTTTACTGCTACGGAAGCCATTTCACAATGTTCTAAAATATATAAAGAGTTAAATACAGGGATACTGGTTAACAGTTGGCAAAGAAAGGAAATCAACAGAGTGTGAAGAGCTTTGCCAACCAACTTGCTATTTTAGTCTGTGTAAATTAATGGGTATTCATAGCTGTGGCACACGTTTTGATAGTCTCTGAAAATAATTTGTCCTTGCTTTTCCTTGCTCTCAGAGTCTCCTACTATAGAAATGAACAATGCCAGGTCCTCAAACTATTGTTCTCCCTTTCACGAGAACATGGAACATGGGGTGGTCAGTAACTGGGATTGAGTTTTCTTCCTGTTAAAGAGAAAGTCATTTGAAGAAGATAGCCTTCTTTTCCTGCGTTTTGTCAATGATGAATGAAAACATGTTCTTGGAGTTTCCATGATCATGTTATGAACATGAAAGCGAAGGAGAACCCTGCTCAAGAAAGCTATTCACAAGAAAGCTGAGTCAGACAGCATATGTTTTTATAACTGCTGAAAAGGCTGGCAAAAAAAAAATAAAAATAAAAAATAAAAAAATAAAAAAAAGAAGCCCAATGCAAAATTAAAATAAAGAGAAAAGGAAAGAAAATTTGGGATACTTTCTTCATAAAATAGAAAAAGAGTATTGTCAAAAATATAAAGGGTTCCCTTTTATCCATGGTGTCTTTCTTAAATTGTCATGAAGCTTTTATTTGCTATTTACTGTAATTTTAAGTAAAGAAAAACTATAATTTTACATTTTGGCATGATGTTTTTCCATTTATTTTTATATTATACGGTCCTATACAGTTTTAACTGAAAATATAAAAGCACTTAATGTGGATATGAAACCACTGATATTATCAAATTTATGATCTATAACTGATAGGTACACATGTATTTTGTTCTTAAAACAGTGAAAACATTACACAAAAATAACTGTTTTTATTTCACTTTTTTTTTTTAAGGCAGTTTATTTTTTAGGTTTTTTTTTTTTTTTTCTTTTTTCTTTTTTTTTTTAGTTTCAGGTGCACAAGACAAAGCAAAAACTTAGACTTTATCTCACTTCTTGATATGGGCCCATTCCACCAATACTCTCTCCTTTTTACTGGGAAGAAAGGACTGTAAGAACATAGAATTATTGATCACCCCATCTTTTCCTTTCCTTCTATGTTGCTTTCAATGTATATAGTTGGCTAGTACATGGAAGAACATTACCAAGAAACGATATGACAGGTTTCCTCAGGCACATATGTTTCTTACAATGCCATTGTCTTCTTTGTGCTTTTGAAACAATTTTTTCTTGATCCGAAAGTGTGGCCTCTTGGGGCTGTCAGCACCCATACTTAATTGTAGATATAACATCCTGCCTACCTTATGCTTGTGTTAAGTCTCACTGACTCCCTGACATGGTAAATCCATTGGAATCCTGTGTTTATGGGGACATCACAAATGTCTGTGTGAATGGGTTGCAAGGAAAGGAAGACATACTTATTGTATGTATCTTTACTACTCACTTGCATAATCCATTGCTCTACAGGACTTCACCTTCAAAACATATATTCTAAGAAAACATTGTTAAGAATTGGAAAATGATAACAGCATAGCATTGAGTCCAACGCCCTTCTAAGTGCAGTGCTTTATGTGACTGTGCAGATGGCAAACCCATGAAACCAGACTGGTCAACTTTATATTGAAATTATACATAGGGGAAAAAATGTAACCCCTTTTGTTTAAGTCACTTATAGTTAGTCTACCATAGTTAGTCTCCACTTGCACTTCAGATCCATTCTGCACAAACTACCTTGCCCCATTTTTTATGTGTCCAGATAGTCAATGATTTACTGAATCAAGCACAATCTCTTGCCTTTATCTTCCAGTCGGGTTTCGTCAAAGAAAGATACTTTCCTTAGGTTACAGGGTGTGAGGAGAAAGAGCTCAAGGTCCTTTTACCCTTTTGTTTTATCACATAATGATGTTTTGGCAATGGCTCCTATTTTGTGCTGAAGACCACAGCTTGGGATAGATAGTCCCTGAATCCTTGGGACTAGGTGCCAGAAATAGCTTCCTCAGCCTTTTCTGCTGCTGAGAGAGAACAGGCAAGGACTTTTCTCTTCACTCTTTCTACACATTATTAAATGATCCTTTCAGTAACTCTTTCTAATCTTTGTCCCATCCCTTTGCTTTCAGGATCCTTATTGATGCAGTTTGTGATGCCATGCTCTTTGTGAAGCAAAAAAACCCAAAGCAACAAAAGCAAAACAAAACAAAAAAAACAAAAAAGGACTCCTAACTCCTATAGTATTATAGTAGTATAAAACATTCTAACTCCTATAGTATTATTTTCCAGATACTGCCAATACCATGCCAGCCAGAAAAAAACTTGAGAACACACTTGTATTGAAACGAAATTGAGTACGTCAGATCCTTGAAAGAGAGAAGAGAACACACACCACAGATAATTGTGGGAGGGGTTATCTAACAAAAACGTTGTTAGAAAAACTTATTGTAGAAGTTGGGCTGATGTTAGGTGATTTGGGGTCTCGTTCATGAAAACAGAATTTGCTATGGATGTGTGCATCAGGAAGTGGGAGTAAGGATAAAATTGTATATCTTAAGCCATCTAATATAAAATGAGGAGCACTGAAATGAAGTTGAAGTTTCAATTGGAAAGATACTGCAGTCATCTGGGAGAGTGGACTGCTTTCTATCCTTGGTGTTTGAACAGTGACTTTGTTTCTGTCTTTGGTTTAGCTTTGGTTTCACGTCATCATAGTATACATTGACTGTGAACTTGTCTTATAAAGTTCTAGGAGATTGTCTGCATTCAACAAGAGAACACTGAAGTCTAGTTGTGAGTGCCAGGTACCTCCTAACAATACCAACGTGTAGGGCTTAAGGTGAGGTCAGTTGCGAGATATCAGGACCTGCTTTTTCGTTCTTACCACTTACTTGTTTAACCACATTCTATTCGTATCTGTATTCAATGTAAGCATTGCCAACTTTATTAAGATATTTATATTAGTTATTATTATTATTATTTTTCCTAGACATAATATGTCCTCTCTTATCCTCATAATTAACCACTTGTGCCCCAAATTAAATTATACTTCATTTTATTAACTTCATCTTTTTATACTACCTAGTTTGCTCTCCTTACTTACATTGCAAATTTATAAACTTAAAATTATATTTTTATTTTAATCTGCCAAAATGCACACAGGCACACACAAAAGTCACAGATAGCTTCAAAAAGAAGGGACACTGACTTTGGTGATATACATATTTTCACAAAATTAAGCTTTGTAAATTGGTAAATTTAGAGAATAAAAAAACATGTTTTTTATTTGGCTACATGTTATGAATCTGTCAAATTAGCACTTGTTTTAAGTGGAGTACAGGGTGCAGGATGCTGAGCTTTAGTTCAACAACAGACCAGAAGAGAAATGGAAATAGAGAAGTTTATTACTCAGATGTTTTGGAGGAAGAACACGTCTGTCATCCCTTGAGGGGCCAGGTGGTATGGTGGGGGATGGGAAGGAGGAAGGATTCAAGGCAGTGTGGAGAGAGAGCGAGAGAGAGTGAGAGAGAGCGAAGCAGAACCTTAGGCACAGGCCTTTATTAGTGTCCATATGTGGGTGCAGTGCTTTGCGTTTGGGGTTCCTGGGCTAAAAAATGATTGATCAATAAAACCAAAAGAGTGGGTTTTGGTAAGTTACATGGAGTCTTCTCATGAGGGACATGCAAAAGAAAGGTTCTGGAAGGTAGGGGACACTGCTAATCACAGGGCTTTGGGGTAATTCTTATCAGAAATTTACATTTGCTGTGAATCTGCAGGCTGCTTTCTAGGACAGGAGCTGGCATGGGGGGCTACTGTCAGTTCCAGGCCCCTGCAGACCCCTTGGTTAAAAAAAAAAAATGCAGAAACAGCAATACTGTGGAGTGGCTTGGCTAAATTCTCAACAATGTTTCATTTTATATGGAATTTCTGAGGGTATGGCTCTCAATGGGAAAGATAAACAAAAATAACTGGAGTCCTATTGCTTAGCCAATATGTTAAGGTTTTGATTTTAACAGGATGCAGGCTTGGATGCAGGCTTAGAGCTTCTCGTGGAGAATATTGTTCTCTGTGAAATTGTTAAGATAATGAGCCTGAACTAATAAAAATTATACTTAACATTATGGTAATACTTTCTGCAAAGCAAGTGAGTTAATGTTTGCTATTTATAAATATGTGCATATGGTTCACAGCATCAGCTCCATGTTAAAACCCAAAGGGAAGACACAAATGCATTGACATCCATGTCTAAATAAGTGCTTAATTATATTTACATGGGTTCCTGATAATGAAAAATGTACCATTCATTCTTTCCTATTTTCATGCGTAAACCATCTTAGGTAGTTACCCACTTTTACTAAGATTTCCCTTGAGGCAAGTGTTTCCAATCCCTACTATATTATTTGGCTTCAAATATTTTATCCTTTTCCTTATTGTCAAAGGTTAGGAACAATATGTATTTATCTATAAATTTAAGTTTTGAGATTCAGTTCTTCCTTTTGTATTAACTGAATTAATGTCTAAAGTCAATAAAGAGCAGAAAGGCCTTTATACCTTATAAAAGTATAAGGCAGCTTCATATTAGAGAACTGTGTTGAGTTGAAAGCAAGTGAAAAGCCAGGAAAATTAGATACTTCATATTAGAGAACTGCGTTGAGTTGTGAAAGCAAGTGAAAAGCCAGGAAAATTAGATAAATTTGCCCGTTGATCACTCCGGTATATAAGGTTTAATAAGATATTTTTAAAAATGAAATAGAGTCCTATTTGCAAATACGACATGTAGGTGCCTCCCAATGATTTCTTCCCGATATCATTCTCACTCCCAAGTAAAAGGAAAATGAAAAAGCAACACCATTCCCCAAAGTGTGTAGCTCTGAAGGTACATAAATAATGTCGTTCTACATGGGAAATGATACTATATCTGTACTATATTAAGGTAAATATCTGGTCATGTTCTATTAAATTTCTGGATTAAACATAAATAGACCGGAAATAATTAATATGGCAACTACAGAAACTTACTATCGAAGAGAAAGTATATAGATTTGCAAAAGAATAACTAAGAACACACACACACACACACACACACACACATATATGTATTTGGAAGAGACAACTGACAAAAAAAATTCCCTGAGGGTCTTCTGTAATAAAATTAGAACCTTATGCTAACATATGTTCAATATCTCAAAGATGTGATGATGAAACAGCTAAAACAGATGAAAATAGAGATTTTGGTGCAATTAAAAAATCACAAGAAACACAGAAGTCACTGATAAAAATCTAATCAAAAGCATGGATGAGGATCTTTATATTGTTACAGTTAATATGGAGAAAAAAATAGAAGAGACAAATAAATTGAAGATATGAAGGAAAGACCTACAGTATCCACTATAATCAATGACACAAAAAACACAATTATTTATGCGTAAAGAAGAAACCCATTTAAAACCAAAACCAAAAATTATGTCACATACCATGTTAGAACTTAAATATAACTCTCAACTTAAATATGTATCCTCATTAAATTCTAGAAAGTATTTGATAAATAGAGAGAGAAAATTTCATGTGGAGAATGCCTATCATGCACAGGATAGAAAACTACACTACTTCTAATTCTCCACAACTACATTCATTGACAGTAGAGAGGGAAACATTGCCTAAACTAAAGGGTGAGCTGTTGAGTAATTATACTCAATTAACTTGTCATTAAAAAACAGAAATTCTAAAATGTGAGTGAACTGAAAGAATCTGTCTGTTGGGAGCAGGCTTGTTCTCCTCCCTGTGTTAGTCTCAGGCATTGTTTCTTCTAATATTTTCAGGTGGTTCTTTCCTGGATTTAACTAGTTTCCTCATACATGTGTTGATTTTACTCAACTGAATACTGTGGGTGGAGCATTTAGTGATCTCTAGAATTTTCCATCTTTTCAGTTTTCTCCTCTCCGGTAGGCTTCCTTGTAAGCTCCCACTGAATTGGCCTCCCTGGTCTTCCCACTCTATCTCACTTTATCCTCACTTCGAGTGGAGTTCCAGAGATTTCTTGGATTCCACCTCCCTGTTCCGTAAACGTTCTCTTGATAATAACAAGGGGCAATTATCATTGGGCTTACCCTGTATGTTTCCTTTCTCTCATGGTTGCCTAATATGTAATGATATGGGAGCGATTTATTCATAATTTTTGTCAGTGTTTTTATTCAGATGGATGAGTAAATCTGATCTGCTAATCCATATTGGCCACAGGAAATCATATATTGTCAATCTTTGAATCAAGGATACTTTATATATTATAACATCACCAGCCCCACTTTATTTCTTTTTTCATTGAGTAAAAATGAAAGGAAAGAGAATGGATAGAACAGAAGAAGTCATTTTCTCAATTCCACCCAAGTCCTGGTTTGTGATGGTTGTGAACCTGTCTCCTTCCATCTTTAGATCTTGTGGAATATAAACAGGAACATGCTACTGTATTTTTATCATCTTTATTTTCTACATATCCCACTGTTAACAAATCTGTTACTTTTGTTGTCTGTACTCCATAGATAAGAAACTAGATCACTCATCCTACCTACCATTTTATACTTATTAAAGTGATTTTATGATTATTTTAAGAATTGTGAAAACAATCAACTTTAAGGTCAAGGTATTAAAACCATTCTACACTTATTATATTCTCATCATGATCATCATTTACCACATTTGAATGCCTGCCCTTCTGTGAACCAAAGAATATATGACAGCGACAAATATCTATCTGGATTTGTGTTTCATTTACATAAAATTGTCATATATTCTTTGACAGTTGCAGATCACATATGGAATCTCTACAGTTTTTAAATGGGGGCATTTTGTTGTCACTTTCTTTCTCTGCAGCCACTTTATCTCTTTTCTTTCCTGTATTAATATCTGCATTATTGCCTCTTCTTTCACCAACTTTATACCCCAAAGTTTGCATTTTTCCTTAAAAATGTATGCAGTGTTATAACTGTTGATATGGATGACCTTAACATCAATTGGAAAACCTAGATATAGTGGTAGACTATACTTAATGAAATATCATTGCTAAAATCCTTTTCAATAATATAAAAGAAGAATAAATTACTTAAATTGGTAGCATTGCTGAAGTGGATTTTCCACACATGAATCACTCATCCACTAGTAAGCATGGCCCAGGGAAGACATCTATCTCCAAGGAATTAAATGTATATTGGTGAGAGAAACATACAGAATCTGTTAAAAAAATACTGAAGCAAAGCAATAGAGGCCCTAATACATGAAATGTGCCTACCAAATTGTTGGACTTTTTTGTTTCTTTTTTTCTTTTTCTCGATTCCTCTTAATAAGCCTAAGAAAAACTATTTGCTTTCACTTGAATAGGAGAGTTCTCAATTCAATCCCAGGAATATACAAACTGTCTGTATTTCTATGACCTGGATCACAAGGACTTTGCTCATTTCATCATTCTGGTCTACCACATAAATCATGGTGTACAATCCATTCCTTTATCAGAAGTAATGCCGTGTGGATACAGTGGTAACGTCATGTTGGTCCACTTGATGCTGACAAGATTTAGTAAAAAGGAAGTAGCAAATAACACAGACTCCTTTTGCAAATTATTGTGTCTGGCTTCCTCTAGCCCTGGGAAAGATATACAATGCTAGTAAACATCTTTTGATTTTTGGAAGCAGCGTATACCAATTCATTTACTAAGCCAACTGAAAGATTGCCAGGTTTGATTAAGGCCCAGATTAGAAGAAAGCTCTCCAGCAGATCCAGATGTTTTTACTACACAAGACCCAGTAGATTCAATAGCCCTTAATGTGTCTTTGACCACTAAGCATGCTCATGGAAACTATGACAAGCTTCTACATGTGAATTAAAATGAAGAATTATAGAATTTTAGAAAAACAAGTTATGCCATCATCAGAAGAAAACTATTTTCCTTTCAAGAAAACATTTTTTTTCTTTCTATGAGCCCCCTCCAAAGACTGGTTGCTTGAACATCAGCCACCAAAATAACATTCAACTTGAGATAACTTCCATGAACTGGGCATGAATAAGCTGCCCACACGAGGCAGGAGGAATCTATCGTCATAATTGATTAGGTCCTGATGGCCTAAATATATTTGGCAAGTAAATGTCTCTGCCTCCTACGGCTTAAACTTCTACTGAATATATACCTCTTCCCTGATATATGTCTATAGCCTAGAAGGGTGTTCTCTGTCACTGGTTAATTTAGCAAGAAAAGGTAGGCCAGGATTTTCAGACATTTTGTATAATATTCTGACTTACTTGAAAGTGAGTTCCTGCTTTTTTATACCCCCATTCAACGGTAGCCCTGAAGTATAGTGGTGAAGAAAAATCCTAGAGACAGAAATTTGAGCAGCACATCTATTTGAGGATCTTACCTAGTACAAGAAAAGGGTATTGATTTTAGACTGTAGCTAATAGTTTGGCTGAACAGTCAGGGACAAGGAAGAAACTTATTTGGACAATTGATGAAATGACTCCTCTAAATAGGCAGAGTTGAGGATATTTCTGCTTCAATTAAAGGCTTAAATTGCAACCATCGCAGAAAAAAACTTTTAATTATCAGCTGGACAAAATATTTCATTATGAAGATGTTAGTCAGGTTCTCTTCTGCGTTCCTTTCCTTGCCTTACAAGCATATTGGCCATAGGAACATGAATGAATGGTGTATGTTAGTTTAGCCATTCAGATTTCCATTTATCAAGCTGATGTAGCTCTAGCCAGTCTTGAATTGGTAACCTGCAATTAGCAGAAAGATGCACTGGCAATGAGTCACCATTCCTCAGACTATCAACCTCCTAGCAGATTGGTTAATGTAGGTTTTCTTCCATCATGGAAGGGAGAGTACTTTGTTCTCATTGGAATATGCATTTACTTTAGATATTAATTTAGTTTCCCTGTCTTCAAGACTTCTGTAAAAACCATCATCCAAGATTAGTGGGTTAGAGAGTCCTTGCTGTCTAAGCAATAGTCATATCATGCTTGATGGAAGCATGATATTGCTGATGTCTTTGTTCGGAAGTTGAATATAGTTAAAGAATTGAGTATCTTTATACCACTACCCAAGACTAAAGCTGGGTACATTCTCTAAATCCCACTTCTGTATAATCCATTTTCTATTCTGTTGATGAGTGGTACTTTCAATAATTTTCAAAAGCAGAAGTGGTCACTACTCTTAGAATTTTATGGTTATTAGAGACACCTAGATGACATGTAGTTTTCAGCATTCTCTTGCTCTTATTTCATTCTATATTTGGGTCTTAGAAGTAGCAGAGACAGAGGTGGTGATTTCAACAGAATGCTGCCTCAAACCTCCCTTTGTAGTGCCAAGTTATGACATACTTAATATGTGTTGAACTTTTCTACAAATTCTTATTTGTCTATCTCTTCCAGTGCTTCAGACTCATCATCAGTTCTTCTGATCTTCCAATTTCTCTCTCAAATGCTTACTTCCTAAACTCTAAAGTGCATAATAAAGTAGATGTTTTTCATGTAATATTTGGAGTTGTTCCGTTTCCCTGACGGATAGAGAATAAATTGTTATTATTAATGGTAATATCAGTTTCATTACCATTACACTACATTCTGCCACTTGTCATACTTAGGTAACTAGCTTATTAACTTACTGGACAACCAGACAAGTGTCCCTTATTTCTCTTATTCTCTCCAAAAGCTAAAACATTATTTTATATCCATTGCTTTATATTTCCATGCAATTGCTTGATTTTAAATAACATCCATAAGTGGATTATTCAAAAATTGTATCTCAACTCCACACAATGTCCCTGCATTGCAGATATATATATATATCTGATTCAACATTTCCAGTAGTAAAACACATAGGCATCGTAATATTGATAGCCAAAAGTGATCTTCTCTCAAGCTTTCTTCTGCAGCCCCCCACCCCATCTCCATTAAAGGCATATCCATTCTTTTTAATTATTCAGGCCAAAATCCTTGGTGATTTCATTATATCTCTCTTTTTCAGATCCCACAATAGGTCTGTTTGAAAATTCTACTAAACTGACTTTTAGAAGAAATCTAGCATTTCAGTACTTCTCTTTAGGCCCCTCCCCCCCACGCCCCTCAATCCTGATCCATTTCAATTCCTTCTCTGTTATTAAAGTAACAACATCTTATCTGGCCTCTCAGTCTTCCTGTGCCTTATTCAGTCTGTTTTCAGCAAAACAATCTGCACAATCATTGTTAAAATATATATCTGAGAAGGATACACACCTACTACAACCTCTAAGGTCTTCTCAGCTTACTTTGAAAACAGAAGGGCTCTTATCTCTTTGTCATTATCTACTGATCTCCCTCTCATGAAAGACTACTTCAGTTACATGGCCCCTTCACTGTTTGACCATAAACACTGCTGCGTCAGGCTGTTTGCACTTGCACTCCTTCCAGATATCTTCAGGGACCACACTAATATTGCCATTAGGTTTTTACTAAAAAATCACTTCTAGATTAAACGTTTTCATAATCCCATGTAAAAATTTAAATATTTATATAACAAACATCCCAGGTGAAAACCCACATTCCATATCATATATTATTATCGAGCATAATATATATTTTATGCATTAGTCTTATTTTCTGACTTTCCTACTAAAAAAGTAAATCCCCAAAGGCAAGGATTCTGGCCTCTTTTGTTTACTAACGACTTTCAGCTCCTAGGACAGGGCCAGATACACAGCTATCTTTCAATATATTGTTAAATATGCATATTTAAATATGTAGTCAACTTAATAACACTAATATTTAAGAAATAAAATATAACAATATCTTGATTAGGTAACCTATTGGGAAGAAAATGGATTTTAGATGTATCTGAAACTAAACAGAGATTTGAAATATTTTCGTTGAATGAAATATGAGTGAGTGAGTGAGTGAGTGAATGAGTGAGTGAGTGAATTAAAACCGTAAAGTGACCTGTCTTTATATGTTTTATGTAAGTTTGAGTCTTTTTTTCCTAATTTCTTTATCCTTGCCTTCAGCCTTCTATAAATAAATATTTAACTTCATGTGAGCCAAGTTGTTTTTAATACTTCTTGTCAAAAAGTGATCGGACAAAGGCTCTGCTCACACTGACATAAGTCCTATATGTAGTACTACTTGACATCTCTTAGGAAAATAAGTTAATGTTAATTTAACCTTAAAAAATAACTCTGGATATAGCACCATAAAGTATGTCTTACAGAGGCTGTGAAATTTGCTCACATTAAAGTATTCTGAATATATTCAACAAAATGTGGCACAGTGTTATCACGTATCTTATTTTCAGTTATCTCATGTATTTGAAACTACTAATTTCCATTTTGTTATTTTTAATACAATTAATGCCTGATTTTATAATAAGATCCCATGTTTATGATATTTTACAGCTCATTTGTAGCAACATTTCTATCTAAACTTGGGTGTATTTTTTCTTTAGTTTTCATTCTTTAAAACAGGCCTGTTATAACAAAATTTTTGGATGTACTAAACAACAATCTAAAACCTTCTACATGACAATATACAATCTTTGTGGCAATTCATTTATAAAATTAAAAGTTCTTAGAAGGTAAAACATTGCATGTATCCCTGGAACTGCAATTTACATGTTTTGTCACTGAAGATAAGTAAGGATTTATGAAGTAAAAATCAATATTATTAGTGATTTAAAATTCTGTAGTGTGTAAGTTTAAATAATCAGGTTTTTAATAGAGCTATTCGAAAAATATGGATCCCCTGTTTGTCATATAAATAACTTTTTAACCGGCGTGTATAAGCCATGCAAAGCATTAACAGAAATAAAATGATGCATCAAACACATCACACTGTAAATCAAATGCATGTATACTGTTTTATATATATCATATAACATGTTTATGTATATAATATATATTTTATAGCTAGTTAGCTAATAACATAATGACAACTTTAATAAGTAGAGGTAACTGCAACATGCTGACCATGTAGGTGTGGTTACCAATGTCAGAAACAAAGTCCATTTTTTAACAACTATAAGAATTAATCTGGTAGAGGGGCGGGGGGGTGGGGATTAGGGGAAGGTGAGAGGTTTTGAAAAATAGTCGGTAACCACAAGATGGTCATGGGGGTTTGAAAATTAATTTGGGGAACATACAGAGGGATAGTGGATGGGGGGAAGGGGGTTCACACAGTGTGAGGGATATAAACGTCTAAGTTTTGCTTTGTCTTGTGCACCTGAAACTAATTTTAAAAAATAAATAAATAAATAAAAGAATTAATCTGAATAATAATTATGCCTGAGAGACCATATTTAATTCCATTTAATAAAATCATATTGTGCTAAAAATAAACTGAGAGTAAAATATCAAAAATAGTATCACTTGCTTTTTCACTTTTAATTTTTTCTTAGGTGTTTTAATAAGTATGCTTAAACACCAGCAGTGGCGACAACTAATACTAATTAGAGTGGCTGAAGATTTTATTAGACTCTCTTTCAAGTGACAGCTCAAAATTATCTTTGATTTATTATTCCTGTTGCTTTGTAGAAATTTTAAAAAACAACTTTAAAATGTCTCATCTAGATAATGGCACTAAATTTTCTACTGATAAAGTTCAAAATAAATTTATTAGCCAAAGTTCATCTTCGCCACTGAATATGTAACATCTCTTGGAGTTTGCATAATCTTCTATTAAAAGTTCATAAAACACCTGAACAATATAGAATGTTTAGATTCATTTTATTCAAGAATAGAAGTGTTTTACTCCTCCCTGTCTGCTGCCATGTGTAGTTGTGCTCTGAGTTAAGAGTCTTGTAGTTTACACAAACAGTCAGGAACATAGATTGTCCAATGTCAGAATTAGTGTGGATTCATAGAGTCTTAATTCAGCTCTGTTATATTCTTTTATTAATTCTCTAAGAAAATTATTATGGGAAATAGGTTTTTCAATTTAATTTCCATGCAGATAATCATAGATAATAGAAGGGGTAACTCTTGACAATGCAAAGAATACCTCAAAACATATCGGAAAATCACTTTCCTGCAAAAAAAAAAAAAAAGGAAAAAAAAATTCTGAATTACTTCATTACATTATTTTCAGATCGCCTGGTAATTAATTTGATTACTGTCCCATTGCATTCTAATTTGTCCTGTTTTACTGCTACTCTACAGAAAACATGATTATCATTTTGGATGCTGAAAAGGAGAGAAATGTTATGTCTTGCATCCTTGAGGCTGAAAGGCCAGTGAAAGCTATATTATGCAGTTTTCTCCAGTAGTGGGTGGGTGTGTACAAGAGACTCATGTAGGGGCCTTCTCATGTCTTATTGGTTCAAGAACTTTCCTCACTTTTGATCATTAAAATTAGGCAAGATCAAACAAATTACATGCCATTAACCTAGCAAATGTAAGTCTTTCTTGAAAGATGAGCACACACAAAAATAAGCTCTCAAAAGGGGTAATAATGCAAACCGAAGAAACTCTCAACATTGTTTTTAAGGCAAAAGAAGAAATACCTACAGCAGTAAAAAGTGTATCATATGAGGACATACTATATGTGATACAATAAATCACCCACAGTAAAATGCAATGCTAAAGAAGTCTTTCTCCCTTTATAAATCAGTCTTTGGTTGAAACCAAAGAGAAACCATACACCTTACACCTTAAGCATAAGCAGAGTTTTAGAAGAATGTGCCAAATACATGTAAAATGTCCAGGAACTAAGTGAGGTCTAGAATACAAAGTCGGACAACTATGTTCATGAACTCATTCTAGAAAAAGTGCTACATACCTCTTTGCTGAATATCACTATGGTCACTTTTGAAGTACTCCCCTTGAGAAACTATGCACTGATACCAGCACCTAGTCTACCCTTCCAAGCAATTTTAGAGCTCTTTTTGTAGAACGGCCATCAGAGCTGCTGTATTACCCTTGATGTCCTGAATGTCATCAACAGTTAACCAAGTTTGCTATTTGGAAGTGCTGAAAAGGCTACATGAAAAAGTTAGATGACCTGAACTTTTAGCCAATAATTCATGGCTTTTGCATCATGACAATGCACCAGCTCACAGGGCACTGTCTTTGAGGGAGTTTTTAGTCAGTAAACAAATAACTGTCTTGGAACACCCTCCCCACTCACCTGATCTGGCCCCCCATGACTTCTTTCTTTACCCAAAGATAAAGAAAATATTGAAAGGAAGACATTTTGGTGACAGTCAGGACATCAAGGTTAATACGACAGCAGCTCTGTTGGCCATCCCATAAAGAGTTCCAAAATTGCTTTGAAGGGTGGACTAGGTGCTGGTGTTGGTGCATAGCTTCCTAAGGGGAGTACTTTGAAGCGGACCATCGTTATATTCAGCAATGAAATATGTAGCACTTTTTCTAGGATGAGTTCGAAACTTAATGTCTGACCTCGTATATCAATTTATTCCCAGACAAAATATATTTCTTTGAATATGATTTAACAATAAGTTAAGTATTTATTGCACTTGTATTATAGAATCAATCTTCTAAGATAGCTGAGTCTCCACTCTTTATTGAGTACAATATTGGTCAAATTTATGACATGAATGTCTAAATTTGCACCAAAATTCAGTCAGATTAATTATAGCAATGAGAGAATTATGGAATATTTTATGAAATATTTTATTATAATAAAGCTTATAGTTTAATAATAGGTTTTGTCCATTCAATATGTGGTATTCTTTTTATCATAATCACAAAACATTTTTACATGGTAGTTAGATATACTTCATCTATATTCTGAGACTAGATGATTTCTGAAATTTTTCTCAGATGCTGTATAGAGGCTCTTATTTTAACTTTACCTGATTGGCCGTTATCCTTGATAAAATAAACATCCTTAGGAACACCATATAGAGAAAAAGCAAATAATCTTCAAAATTTACTTCAATTTAAGAAATAGGTTAAGCATATCTATCTGTCTACAATTTATATACTATAGGGTCAAAATTAATCCTGTTGCAAAATTTCAAAATTGAATACACAAAATAAATTCTGTAACTTTCTCATAATGTAATAGAGCATGTTTAAATAAAAATACATGAACCACAAATGCATATTTCATGTAGTCATTATAAATCACACAGTTATGTATTATAACTAAAGCAAAAAATAAAATTTCTGGAATCCTGGAGGACTGCCATATATGCCTCTTCCTAATCACAAGTCTCCTTTCCCTAATGTTAACTGCTATTCTAATTTTCATAGCTAATGCTTCCTTGCTTTTGTTATTTATGTTTATGCCATAGATTGTGTATATTGTAGACTTAAAATTAAGTATACAGTGACTTTAAAGTAGAACTTACAAAATGTATCTGATATTAATACAATGAAAAGAATATTCAGTAGAAAACAATGAAGTTTTGAAACTCACTGCAGAAAGATTTAAAATTCAGAGTTCTAGTTGGGATTTTAAAGAAAATTCCACAACAGAAAAGTAAAAAAGAAACAGAAGACTACAGGTTTTTATCCTTCCTACTCTCAGCTGTTAAGGATTGAAGGGAAGTATTTATTTTGATTGTTTCCCTACTTTTGAATGCTAACTTTGTGCTAAAATTTTAAACAAATATCTAAGAGTATAGTTAGTCTAATATTTTAAGATACATTCAATTACAACAAATATTCATGAGTATAAAGATGGGAATGGATGGTTATTTGAAAAAATCAGGTAAAGGGAGACTAGGACTAAAAACTTATAGTTTTACACATACTCAAGTATTATTTTTATTAAATTTGGAATAGTAAAAATGTACTTTCTCTTCCACATCTTTATCTGTTGGCTTAGACCTCTGTTTCAGCCTGTGGAATCCAATGGGTTTCAGTGTGTGGCCAAGTAACTGGGCTAGTAAGCATTCATCTGTGACTTGACCTCTCAGACTTGACCTCTCAGAGACCAGTCAGCTTCTTCTATTTCTTCATCCCACACTATTGCATAGATTCACAAATTGAAAATTTACTCTTTGAAATCTCTACATAGACTCTGACCTGTTTAACGTTGCTGTTTCTTTTCCTCATATTGAAAGGGGAGTTCTTATCCTCTTGTTTAATTCCAAGGTGGTGTGATACACTCAGATTTATGACTTTAATCTGCTTGCACAGAAATGGTGAGATCACATTTCAACCATGTTGAAAAACTGCATAAATAAAAACATTTGTCTGTATAGTCCTTTGGCCTCACGAGCTGATAGATCTTTAAAAGTGTGACTTGAAGGAACAGGCAAGCTCTAAATAATCTTGCCCCAAATAATTATACAATGGTTAAAATTCAGCAATATATGCTTGCAACAAAGCTGGTTCTCTTCTTTCTCCTCTTTGAAGGGCAAGAAGGAAAGCTGTGAAACCAAACAAAAGGAAATGAACACCATAGCACGTAATGTTTTCTCGTATTTGAGAAACTTTAGTCCAGCAAGTAGAAATGCCAACTCCTCTTTAAAACTTATGATCTGGCTTTATTGAACCCAGGACTATTCCCTTGTCAACTTGACTTTCTTTCCAAGGAGCATTGTATTAGCAGCGGATCTATTTACATTGACCTAGTATCTATACTTTTACTATGTACTTTATCTAAATTAAGATTAAGCATTCATTCCATCCTGAAAAAAGTGGCCTCTCTGAGGCCACTTCAGGCAAATTATAGGTAGATATTCTTTCTTATCAGACACTTATTTAATATTTGCAAGCATTCAGTTAGGGTTTAGAGATTAATATGGAGTAAGAGTTCATTGGAGACCTCTGATTCATATATTTAAATTTGTAAAAGTTACACAACAAGCTACAAACTGCTATAATAAATCATATTTTGTCTAGCTATCTTGACAAATACATCTTCATAGTAACTGTAATGCTGGATTCAGATTTAAAATTTTTGATTTCTCAGAGTTCCTGGACCATGGCAGGCAGGCTACCCTTTTCCTCTCCCTACCTGCTGTGACCTAGGGGGTGGAGCTCTAGCCTGCAAGTCAAACTCTTTATAAGCCCTTCATAAATAGTTGTGTCTCAGTCACTTTGCAGGCCTTGGGGGTACACGCTAATAGTATATTTTGCCTTTAGGAGAATTGACATGAGTAGAGAATTATGCATGCCCTGTATGTGGCCTTGGTGTTGTTGGACAAAAGTTCTGAAATCATCGGTACCCTGAGAATGATTTAGAAGGGAGGATGCTGCTAGGACACATGTCATTGGAACAGCAGGCACCTGGCCATGGGGGTGGAGTATTGATGGAGAAGAACCAGAGTGAGTAGACTCAAGCTTATCTTGCCTGGGTCTAAAGATAGTATACCATCCTATTTTAACTCTGAAGGCAGAGACTGTGTCTTCTTCCACTTTATATCTCCAGTGTTATTTGATGCTCAACGAGTTTGTTTTGTTTTAGTTAATATTGGTGAGTGAGGGTATTTAAACACAGAGACATAATGTAATTGTGACTAAGGCTAGTGAACTCCAAAAACGGAGTTCAAATTCAGACAGCAAAATCAGAGTTTTCTGCTACCGAAGACCTTACTTATCATTTCTCATGGATTCCTTTATAATAAAGCATATAAAAGTAGAACCATTAAAAGTGTTAAGCAACCACAGATCTGATGTGTTAAAGGATCTCGGCTGAAGGAAAGGTTAAAATTGCCTGTGATAATGAAGTATATACATTTATGGCGAAAGTCTGATGAAGACAGAATCTTTCAAGTCTGAATATGATTTAGTTAAGATAGTAAAGAGAATTCTAAAAGGGGAAAAGAACAACCACCTCCTTATTATGTTTCCCTCGTTTGCCTATAATACAGAAAAAATAGATAATTTAAAGTAAATTCCAACTCAAAGGAAAAGGAGTCAACATTTAATTGAGATAATAAAAGGTCATGAAATTGTGTTTAATTATATTGCAGCTCCACAACTTTCTCAACAATAGGAACATATTTAGATTGAAATGTTTACAAATATTTTGAAGACAAAGTCTCAGGTGAGCATATTCAAACAAACACATTTAAAATATATCTTTCCCAACCACTGCACTAAGTTACAATTTAATCTAGCAAAATAAATCACTTTAGATAGCATCCTCATGTTAAGGAAAATATTTGCAATGGATATCAATATGTATGCTTTGAAGTTAAAAATCCTCTCTTTCTCTATATTTCTCGTTTAGTTAGATAAAGGCCTCAAGCAAATTATAGTGCCAACTCTAGTAGGACTTTTCTTTCAAATTACTGTGAAACATCCCATTTCTGTAGAGACAAGCGGTCTGCTTAAGTATTTAACAGAGCAGTATTTAATGGGAGAAAAAAAGGATGATTCTTCTCTTCTATGATAACAAGTCCTATTTGTCCCAATTTACAGCAGCAGGGGAGGGAAAGATGTCCCAAATATGCAAATAAACTATCCAGGTGCAGAGTGTGCACGCAAAAAGATAAGCGGGGTAGTGGCTGAGTAATTACAGTAATTCAGGACACATCAATATATCCTGTGGACCAAAGAAACAAACAGGTGTAATAGAAATGGTGCAATTAAGAAAATATGCCTTTAGGTTAAATGACACATTCCAAGCAAAGGAGTTAGTTGCTCACAGGACAAAATCAAGGATAATGTGCTCATTTGAATAACAACTTTTAAACCATATTTCAAAGTCAAGTACAAACTACAGCCAACTTAGGTACAGCTGATTATCTAAGGTGGAAAATTATATAATGCTCCATTCCAAGGATGCCTTTTCATGAGCAAATAGCACTTTAAGCAATTGTTGCATATTTCCTTTAATTTCTTTGGGAGATAGTAATGGACTGCTCAAGCAGACTTGATGAGAATAAATTTCAGAAACAATGCAGTAAAGTGGAAGAGCATCTCATTTTCAGGAGTACTACACTATATAGTGGTTGGCAATTTGAAAGCTACTTCTACAAAGTTAATGTGAAAATGTCAAGGTAAATGGACAATTAGACCTCTTGCTTTTCCAAACATCTCTACTTCTGTGCCAAATTCTGACAGTTATGGGCAACTATTAGAATACATTTGATTTTCTAAAAACTTGCAATTTAAACCACATGCATACTCTAATATGAATTGCCTGGAAATATTTCTTAGTATTTTTATAAAATTTTATGAGTTGAATATATATGTATATATATACATATATGTATATATCCATATACACACACACATACATTTTTTTTTAAGTTAGAGTCTCAAAATAACATTCATATTTTCCCAAATATGAAGCGGTAGATAATATTGCTCACTGAGCACTCTAGTGTCTTGCAAATGCTCAAACAATTATTACTCCAAGTCTTCTGGAGCAGCACACATAGGAGTAACTCTCAGAGAAAGAATGACCTGCGCATATTCAGGATGGCTTTTGCTCCATCACACTGGTGGACAGTGAAATGTCAAGGCAGGACCTCTGACTCAGGGAGAAAAGCCACAACCATAAAACAATGGGACATTTAAGATGAATTAACAAAGCGGTGGTTTCTCTGCTGCTGGGATTAGTGTCTACGTTAGAACATCACTATGATATAGCTACATGCTAACTTTTCCTAGCTTAATTGATGTTATTGGGAAAGTATCAGCTCTTCTAGAATAATCAGTGTATTGATACCTAACCCTGGCTGTGGACTAGAATTGATTGTTGTGAGCACTGGGACTATGGTCAATTTCTTTGAAAACTTTCAGGGCAACTCATTCGGGAGTTTAGTCTATAGATTTTTAATCTTAAACATATAGACTTTTACTCTCATAAGGTCATTGTCACCAACAGCTTTTATGATGTTGCAAGTCTCTGCATGTATAGTAATAACAATACATACACACACACACAATTAAGTATATAGTCATTTCCTTGACGAAACAACAAATATTGTATAGAAATGAAGTACATAGGAAACAAGTTATCATTGACGATCAGAACATTTTGGGGAATGAACAATAGAAAAAGGAAATGTTAACATCCCTAAGGTTATATGTAGTGTTTAGAGGAATATGCAAATTAATAAATATTTATTAATATAATCTCTTTCCTCTATAGGAAGAATACAAGCAGTGGTGTGCTAGAGTCAATTCATGTGGGCTCATGGGAGCTGACTTTCAAATTTTCAGGTAGCTTATCATCAGTTGTAATAGGTGTATTTACACTATGGAAATCAACAAATCCTGAAAGTCAAGACTTCCCCTTTACCTCCCAAAGGGCTAACACGTAAACATTTAACATATTCATGAGTGCAAGTCACAGAGGAAATTGTCTGAAGTTGCTGCTGAAATTTATCAGTTCCTCCTTAATTCTCAATCTTTATTCTAGCAATTTAAGACATTTATTTAAATGACCTATGTAAATTTAATAGATTGAGGAGTAACTACACTTTTCTTCAATAATTCTAGGATATTTTTTGATCAAAATTTATGTGTTTCAAACTGTAAGATGAGGTGTGATATTTGCATGAAATGGAAACATTGTACCACTTAGCACACTTAGTTAGAATACTTATGATACTTAACACCTAAATACTGATCGTTATTTGACAAGATGAAGTTTTTGATGTATTTTATATAGTAACAGTATGTGATGTGCTTTCCAGCCAGCCAAAACAATATTGAAATATCTGTATCAAATGTTGCATCCAATTTAACTGAATTAATGTTTTTTTTCCTTAAAATTCTCTATGAACCCTGAAATTTTGTATCCCACATAGCACTTTATTTTACAATTCTACCAGACAAGCCAGAGTATGAGTGATAGCCTACTTTTAGAAGGTGTTGCTTCCAACCTTGCCAAAAGGCACATCCACTGATACAGCAGAGAAAATGATCACTGAGTCTTCAGTTATCAGACTTCCGGTATCCTCTACTCAGCAGGGTAGAAGTTGAGGCAGATGAAAACTAACAGATTTTGCCTTATCCATTTCAGTGCAGGCATCTCAAATGTGAAAAGTAGATTTGTATTTTAATTGATAATGATTTCCTTTAAAAGGACTATTAGAATGTTGTCCACTTCCAAGAAATTTCTCAAATTTTGAAATGTTTGTATAGTACTGACTATGTTGTCTCTCTAATATTTATAATGATTATGCTTTGAGCTATCAATTATAATCTGGGTTTTACTGTGGGAAATATTCTAGTCTGTATGTCAATTATGATGGACAAAGAAAAAAAAAATTAAAAGCTACTAAATGTTTGTGATGTGTTACTGACTTATATTATCTGGATAACAATAACGTAAGTGATAAAGAGAAAATTTAATAATATTCATTGTCAGATATTCTAATTTTGAAGCCAATCAGTATCATTACTCCATTTAAAAAATAGTATTTTAGTGGTAATTTTACCTATAGGCAAGTATAGAAACTGATATCCCTATAAATCCATAACAATTCTATTCTCTTCATCTTTGTATACTCAATATACTCTTAATACTTAATATAATATTAATATTAATATAATATAATGCTTGATACTTAATATACTCTTAGTACTCTCTCAGTTTGTTTATTCCTTTAAAAGTCAACTTTAATCAATATTTATGGTGAAATACATGTGAACTCTGTGCTCTTTTAAATCACAGAGGTTTATGCATTGAGTTATCATATATCTGGGTTTTCTGTGACAAAATAATAAAGGGTTACCCTTTCACTCTAACTCCACTTTGAATGATAAATTATGTGATCACCCCATATATAAAGAGCTTTAACATGTACTATTTCACTTTATGTGGTTGTACATTTCAGACTGTTTTTTCCCTAATCCAAGTTCTAAGCCAGGAGCTTGAAAGCAAATTCTCAGAGATGTCTGAAGGATAATGACATTTAATTATAAAACAATAAATAATAATAATAATAATAATAATAATAATAGTAAAACACATGATTATTTATAGAAACTACAAGTTAAAACATTCTTTGAAAAGTTTTTCAAAATAATTTTAAACAGAAGTAGTCAACCTAAAATATATAATTACATTTTTAAAACATACACACAAACACACAAATTGTGTCTTTACAACTAAACCATGACTGCATCCTAGTTGCTGATTTTATGTACAGGATTTTAAAATTCATATGTAATTGCCAATTTTTTAATCAAAACTTGGCAAAGCAATGTTGAAAGTTACACATTGACTTAGTATTTTATGCTAGAATGAATATCATTTTTACTTAAAATCATTTGTTCCAGATATTGGTTTTTGTCAGCTTCCATTCTAATTTGCAGTGGCATGAAAAACACTAGCCTTCCCATCCTTCTGGAACATCTAGTCTCGTAAATTTCTGTGGGCTTTCACTCTTTTGCTCTCTAAGTTCGGAAAATGTCCCATGGGAAAAGGAGGCCAGCAGAAGGTTAACTCACTCCTCTGAATGTCCCTAATCTTCAGCAATCTGGTCCCTCAGTCTCTGGTTACTAAGGTAGCCATCTTAGTTTGGAAATAATAGACAAATTAGGGTAGAAGGAATCTTGTGATGCTCCAAACAGTATCCCAAAAAGACATCTTTACCTAAATAAAAAAGACAAAACTAATATTATAAAAATTTTTCTTGTCCTTCTCCTTCTGGTCAACAACAATCTGAGTGTAGCCCTATACCTACATTTGATGATGGTGTCTATTAATAGCAATGACTATATCTCTGTTATTCTCTAAGGAATAATAGGGTCTCCACCATGTGGCTTTTAATTATAACACATTTTGAATGGATGCCTAATACAAATGTTATTCCACAAAAGAGCAACAGATATTCCTTTAGATATTGTCATCGTTTGTGTTATTTAAGGAGTGAAAAATCTTGAGTGTATATTGCTGTCCTTCAGACATAAATTATGGCCAAAATTTCTCTTCTATGAACTTAAAACTCGTGAAAATACTAACTTTGCATGTTTAATACCTTGAGACATTGATTTGCTACATGTTCTTTGAAACCAAACATAGAAGTCAAAATAGTTGTCACTTTGTGTCTTCTGTGTTCTTTATGAAGGTAAGTTAATCCCTTTCCACTGAGAAATAGCTTCTGTTAATTTAACTTGTCAGGTATTTGATGAGTTTTCATTCTTATCTAGTGGAGTAGAGCATGTACGGTACTAAAGTTATCATCATTTTCATACAATTATTTCTGATTTCCCTTTAGCATCCCCTTCCATACCAAATATCAAAACATAAAATTCAAAATAAGTGGAATAATTTACATGATGGTAAGAACAAACCTTATACAAAACTCAGGACCATATAATTGCAAGCCTTTAGTTCTACTTACAGTTGTTTTAATGTGTAACTATAGAATACTTCTATATTTTAAAGGTGGCACTATAAGTATATGAATTAATAGGTCATTTAGTAAATTATACTAAATGTGCAGTCATTAATGATCAATTTGTCTAATGATTTATAATAATACTATTAAGTATCAAATGTATGACTAAAATAATGATATAAAATCTGTATGGTAAAATAATAATAGGCTTTAGTTATATAAAATATGTTTTAAGGAAACTAAAGGGAGGAAAAATAAAGAGCAAATCAGAAAAATGCAAACCCACAAAAGAAAGAGAAAATAATGTTTGTGTGGTTATTTTTGTGATGAACCATGGAGATCATTGTGCTATGTCTATATACCACAATTACATACCTAACATTTGCCTCTATCTATCTATCTATCTATCTATCTATCTATCTATCTATCTATCTATCTATCATCTATCTATCTATCTATCATCATCTGCATAGCTCAAGGCAGGCAGAGGTGGAGAACAGGAGTCAATCAGTCATTTTGGATCACTTTGGAGATTCAGTGTTAAACTGGGTTCCCAAACACAATAACAGAATGAGAATGTGAGTGTGTTCCTGACACCAATAGTTCTTAGACACAAGCTGGGTGTCTGTGAATTTAACGCAACTCTGATACTGTCTACCCAGAGATAGCATCAGATTCCACAAGTTAAATGTTCAGTCCCACTAGACTGCCTCTCCCCGCAAAACATACTCACGTATACACTTCATCAGCCACAAGCTTAGGCTCTTACCTGTGCTTCTGACCAATCCAACAACCCCGTCCTTGGGTTCAATTAATTTGTTAGACTGGCACACAGAACTCAAGAAAACCCATTTACTCACAAGATTACCGATTATTACAAAAAATATTACTCAAGAACTGCCAGATGGAAGAGAAGCATAGGGAAAGATATGTGGGAAGGGGCATGTGACTTTCATGCTCTCTCCAGGCACACCACTCTCCCCACATCAGCATATGTTCACCAATGCAGAAGTTCACTGAACACTCTCCTTTGGGTTTTTATGGAAGCTCCATTACTTTGGCACAATTGATTAAATCATTAGCCATTTGATACTGATTTGGCCTCTAACCCATCTCCCCTCTGCAGAGATAGGGATTGAGATTGAAGTTCCAAGCTTCTAGTCATATGTTTTGTTCTCTTGGACACCAACCCCTGTAGTTAGGTGTTTTTTAAAAGTCACCTTCATTACCATAAACTCCACTGTGGTGAAAAAGTCTTGTTATGAATAACCAGGCATCCATTTCACATTGATGGCTCTGAAGTGTTTTTAGGAACTGAAGACAAGTGACCAAATATTACAACACAAGATGCTCCCATTTCTCTTATCTCTCAGGAAATTCCAAAGATTTGGGGAGCTATAAACTCACAAAGTTATTGAGACCAAGTAACTTTACTAACAATTGTCACCCAAATAAACTTTAATTTAAGAAAGGAAGAAAGAAAGAAAGAAAGAAAGAAAGAAAGAAAGAAAGAAAGAAAGAAAGAAAGAAAGAAAGAAAGAAGGAAAGAAGAATTATACATTATAACTCCTCACAATTCAAAAACAATTACATCCTAGTATTTTGCCCATAGTAGATAATCAATGCTAGATTATTATATAGGAACCTTAGTTGCAGGCAATAAAATAAGATTATATCTTATTAAACATAAAAATGTTTTATTAAAAGAATATTGGATGGGCGGCTTATAATTAAAGCTTAGAAAATAGAAAGATACAAACAAAATATACTAAATAGCTGAAGTTAAAGCTCATCTGATGCCCAGACGGATACCACTGCACCCACACTTCAGTAGAGGGATGTGGAGTGCTAATACTACACATCGATCATACAGCCACAATTTGGAAGAAACTAAAGGAGAGCTCTAGGAGTTTTTATTTTTTCGGTCATCATGCTACTGGCCCTGGGCATGGAACTGCATTAGTAGCACAAGCACTGATGCCTTACATAGTGGGTGCTGCTGCAGCAATAAATGTCACTACTGTTCACCATCTGAGTACATTTTTCATTATGCATACTGCTTTGTTATAATAGCTCTAAATTAGAGGTATACGGTGTGCATTGGCTTTCGGAGCTTTAACCTAGTTCCAAGACTACTCAAGAAAGTAAATGTCTGATTTTGCTTCTATTTCTATAGTAGAAGTGATCTCTTTCACTGACTAAGATTCACAAGGTGGGAAAATATCAAAATATAGTAAAGAGATCATTATTTAGGGACAGACAAGTGACCAATGTCCCTTAGACTTGTGTGTGACACTAATGTGTCCTTTTTCTTTCTTGAATATGCATTTCTGTTCAGAATTATCTTAGGTAATTTGATGCTACGCGCTGCTAAAATATGAAACAAGTAACAACCAAAATAAATGTAACCCCAAATAATTTCATTGAAACGGTCTCAATTGTCATGAGATATGTTTTGTGTTCATTAGTATGGTAGCCCTAAATTAAACATTTAGGTTTTTAAAATTTAGTATAATAGAAGGAAATTTCCTCAACTTGATAATGAACATACATAAAAATCCATAGCTAATATTGTACTTAATGATGAGAAACTATATGCTTTTCCACTAAGATGAAGAACAAAGCAATGATGTATCTTATTAGTTTTTTTTCAACATCGTGGTGGAAGTTCTAGATAATGTAATAAGACAAGAAAGGAAAGAAAACATGTAGATTAGAAGGAAGAAAATACCTTTGTTTACTGACGACATGGTTATCTACACAGAAAATCCTGAAGAATCAGCAACAAAACAACACACTAGAACTAATCAGCAATTGTAGTAAAGTTGTAGGATGTAAGAGTAATATACAAAAGTCAATTGCTTTTCCATATATCAGCCAAGTGGAGTTGAAAATTAAAAACAGTATAATTTATATTAACAACAAAAAAATGAAATATTTTGGTATGAATTTAACAAAATATGTACAAGACTTATATGAAGAAAACTATAAAAGTCTGAGGAAAGAAATCAAAGATCTGAATAAGTGGAGGAATGTTTGATGTTCTTGCATAGAAAGACTCAATATTATAAGTTGTCAGCTTTCTCAACTTATGTAGATTCAACACACTCCCTATCCGAGTCTCAACAAGTTATTTTGTGTATTTCAATAAACTTATACAAGTATATGGAAAAATCAAAATAGCTAACATAATATTGAAGAGCAGTCAGAATGACACTACAAGACTTCAAGACATATGAGTATAATAGAAGGAAATTTCTAAGCTACAATGATAATCAAGACATACTGGGAAAATAATAGATTTTGGAGGAGTCTGTTTTTATACTGTTTTCCAACATATTTTAATATTACCTAAAATAATTAAAATGGTTATTATTCTCACAATAGCTTGATTTTACAGTTCTGTGATATTGCATGTTTACACATACTATATCTGTGTTTTTTATGCAACTAAAATTAATTAAACATTTAAATAGCAAATTGATATATTGTAAGTAAACTGTAATTCATTCTTAAAAAGATATCTTTCCACTATCTTAATCTACTGTGTGACCAATTCATTTGTCTTAGCTTTACCTAAAATCTCCTCAATCTATCATATTCAAGTTATGTTATATGAACTAATACTTTTTCTTATGGATAGCTTGATACTTGATTATTTTGCTTTTTTATTGTTTATTACCCCTAGTTTCTTCATAATTTTTAAAGGAAATAGTTAATCTTCTCAATATAATTCCTTTCTTGTGAGCAGGTTTTAACTAGTTTGGACCTGATCATATGAAGATTTGTAAAAGAGTTTGAACATTCAGGATAAGATAATAAATATTTTACATATTTCAAATCAATTATTGATATTTTAACTAAAAAATGAGTGGCCTTCATCTATATTAAACAATCCTCACATATGAGAGAGGTGAAAATAAAAGAGAACAAACCTAGAAAGCTTCATATAAGCCCTTTATACCTGGGTGATCATTGGTGTTGTGGTGATATAGCCTGTTCAACATGAATTTTGAGACATATTTACACTAATTCTGTGCTTGAGCAGAATTACCTCTGAATGACAAATGTGATCCTTGCTTATATTTGCTAGCTGACTATGAGAATACTGATTAGGGCATTCCGAGTTTTTATGGATGTGGGACTGATCCTTAGCATTCTGAGATTCACGTTCAACGCTACCATACCTGAAATTCCTTAAGTGCTATTATGTTTGTTTTTAATGAAAGTTAAGATCAGTTGAGAATTGCTAGGTGGTATAAACAGAAGTTTAGAAATCACTTAAACAATGTGAAATAAGGCCAGTCTAAGGGCAGGAAGCCAGAGTGTAAAGGGAAAAAGGAAGATGTTATTTATTTATTTATTTTTTGGTCAGCGAGAGAGTTGGTCAGGCCACTTCCCTGGACCAACCCACTGTTTTCTGTTCTACTATTTACCTGTTCTAGGCAGGTGAGTGGATTCCTGAATTATTATATCCTCTTTAAAAAGGTAGAGATCTATGACTTAGGTAGGGCTGCCATAACAAAATACCATAGATTGGGTTGCTTAAACAATAGACTTTATTTTCTCATAATTTGGAAAGCTAGGATCAGGATGTCACCAGGTTTGTTTTCTTCTGAATTCTCTCTCCCCGGCTTGCAGATGACTGCCTTTTCACCCAGTATGTACACGGTCATTTGTCTGCATGTATGTGTCAGGTGCTTTCCCTATGCCTGTGTCCTAATCTCTTAAAAAACACAAGACTTTAGATTAACCCTCACTCTAATGACTCAATTTTAAGTATAGTTACCACTTTAAAGACTCTATCTCCAAATAAGGTCAAATTGTGAGGTACTGGGTACAGGGCTTTAACATGAATTATGAGTGCACACCATAATAAGGGGTATTTCTGAAATTGACCAGCACTCTTATTTGCCATTTTTGTTTCCAACCATCTGTCCCTTTCTTTTACTGCCATCTAGTATTCTGTGAGAGGATCAGAAAATCAAGAAGAGCACATTTTCTGAAACTCATTTTCCTGCATCGCCATGCTCCTGGCATTCTCCCTTATTCTCCCTTATCAGTCTCTGCAGAGAGCTATTTCTTCCCCAGTAAGCCTAATTAGCAAGATTTTTAAAACCCATCAGATAGAGTAAATCGGACTGCATCTTAGACTCTTTATGAGACAAAACAATTCTTCATTTGAAGCTTAGATGAGATAATTTAGGAAACACATTAATCTATTTTTTTTCTTTCTTGATTCTGATTTTAAGTGACTTACAGTTCTTGCTCTGATGGTATCATTACACGTGGATAAGGGAGACAGTGTTCTGTGGGATATAAGGGACTCAAGAAAGTACAACACATTTTTAAAAAATATGCAAAATGCATTGTTTCAACAGGAAGGGTTTTGTATACATGCTGACACCTGAAGTTTACAAATGGATAAACAGTGCCATTTATGGGTAATACATAATTAAATAAACCTGAGGCAGTAATGGGAGATCGCTAGCCTTTCAAGGAAGTAAAAGTGGAGGAGAGAATAATTAGAAAACTCAGTAAGCTGTGATTCAAACTAGCTAAATCTTTGTAATAGAGTCAGCATTTTAAATTACACCTTAAACTAACATTTTAAGTAAATGACCTGCTATGGTTGATAGATTTTTTTTTAAATTTATTTTTATTCTTAAGTTTCTTTTCTTATCTTTTTGCTGATCTACTATTTTTAATTTCCAAACCTTTTATAAAGGTAATTTTTTGATCCCTAAAGAATCTTTCTTCTGTTCCTTGGAGCTCACCTTTGGCAAGTAGTAAATTGGTGATTCATGTTAACAGCAAGGTTAGACAACAATGCTACCATTAGTGGATTTTCAGCTTGTTTTAGAAGTGCTGATAAGGCATCTGGCAAAGCTTTGTCATGACCTTGGAGGATAATGTGGCGATCTCATAACCAATATCTGTACCAATACAAGTACTTCTAACAAAAGTTGTTTTATTCTCCAGAGGGAGAAAGTAATCAAAATATATAAACTGAATTTCTGGTATTCTACTTGTTAGTGGCCACCTACACTTAATGCTGTTTTTATGACTATGCTTTTCTGTATATGTGTTCCGTATAATGTAAAACAGTCCTTATCATCTACCTGAATATGGATCACCTATCAATTTGAAAAGTAATAGTGTTGATTTTTAACCTCTAAAAATCAAAATGCCACTAAATCATTATATGTCACACTAGTTATCATCAAAGTTTAGCTGGTCCTCTTTTTTTATACTTTCAAATAAGTAGTTGCTTTGCCTTGAGGTTGCCAAGGAGATGTTACACTCACTGAGCATAACCATTTAGAAATATTCTTCAAGAAAGAGCAGAGTGATTTCATAGGCTGCTGGAAATATGTCTTCCTCAGTGTACATTTCTCCTATTTTAGAATTTTTATTAGGAGTTTATCTTCAGCTGCCTTTTGTTTGTTTTCCTATGGGAATCATTTTTGTATTCTTTTTCCCAGTGTCCTTTGGCTTTCATGTTAAACAAACAAACAAGAAAAACAACAGTATTTTTTTATGATACAGGCTTTGTTGCAGTACCAAACAATCAAAACATAATGGAAAATTAAATAATTTAGAAGTCCATTTCTCTATTTCATAGCAATCTAATATTTAGCAGTCCTAGAAAGATATGATAGTGTCATTGTGTGTTCCTTTCTATCCTATTGCTCTGCTGTTTCCCAAAGCCACTTTTGTGGTTGGCAAAATAGGGCGTACATGAAAGGAGATGTGAGAAAACTGAAAGAAGCCCAGTTTCTATCCTCACAACTGTGTTCCCTGACATGAGACAGTGCCCATTCAAAAAAAAAAAAAAAAAAAGTGCATCTTTTCCTCTTTTCTTTTTTTCTTTTTTTGGTCTATCAAGAGGAAATGTGGACCGTGTTTCTAGGTGCTCAGAACCCTGATGAACTTTTCTTTCACAAACGTTTAATTTCTAATTCAAAGGCCTCAATTTTTCTGAAGAACAGACTTGCACGAAAGTGTGCAGATTAAAAGCTATTCTTGTAGCAACAGCTTTTGAAATATTCACTTCGGATTTTGGGTTTTGCAAATAATCGTGAAATACTGTGGTGAATAGTAGTCGCATCTACCGGTTTCCTTGTGCCTTTTTTTCTCTTTTATTTCAGTTTTTATATACTTAAGAATAATATTTATGTATTTATATAGTAAAGAAAAATAATGAAACTTTCATCTTTTTTGGTGAATTGGAAGATTGGCAGAATATATACATATAAATAAGCTTATAAATGAAAAAAATGAATAAAACTCTATCTGCTATTGTGAATGCTTGGCATTTTCACATATATACAGCTTCTAGGCACTGAGAAGATTGACAGCTTTTTTTATACCTCCCATGGAACGTAAGAATATGGCCAATATCCGAGAAATTGCAGTCTTCAATATGATCTGTGAGGAAGAACAGATTTAAGGAAAAAAAGTATCTATCAAATTTATAGAACCTTGGGAAAGTATTCAGTAATTAAATTTATTCAAACTCTTAGACAAAACAAAAGCATAAAAGTTGATGGTCTGGGACATGTTATTTAAAGCTAATGAGAATTATAAAGTAGAGAAAAACTAGCGAAGAAGAGATTAATTAAAAACTACTATGTTTTGAAGCCAATTCAAGAGAACTGAAGTGAAATTCATCTCTTGGCATCAGTGAAGTGTGTGAGAAATGACTGTGAGAATCTTGGAGACACACTCTTCAGTATTGTCAGATATAATGCATCCTTACAAATGGTACTCATTTCCAGAGTTTTATTTAAGAAGTACAAGAAGAATAGGACAGAAATATAGCTAATACATAAAAATGCTCAATGATATATTAAGAAGAAATGTGGTGGAAATGATAAAATGCACACAGCTTGGCACTGTAGAGACCTGGTTTTAATCACCAGGTACACTGCATGATAACTAAGTGAGCCTCGTTTCTCACTTACTGTGCTTGCAAAAGTATACATGAGTGTCTGCCCACCATTCAAGGTAGTTGATATAAATAAGGTATTGTGTGTAAAATGTTTGACAAATGCTATATTATGCCTATAAATGGTAGGAAACATAATTGGATAAAATATAAAGATAAAAATCAATTTTTAACCTATGTTATTTAATTTCAATCATCATCATGCTTATTCCAAGACAATTCAGTAATTCACATGTGAAAGAACAAACAAGTTGATCAGGCATGCCCTAATAATTACTAGTAGCATTCTCAATCCTGATTGTCTCCAATGAACTCTACACTTTTAAGAAAATTTTATTTTTCCTTGGGCTTGCTATCCCATTCCTGTTGATTGAAAGTTGAAGAGATATAACCATCAATTCTACGAACATGTTAGGAGAAAATTTGCAAACGGATTTTATGCCTATGTAGACATTTTAATAATTTAGTGACTATTTACTACTAATTGCCTTCAGAACACAGAGTCTATTGGTCAGAATAAGAAAATAAACACATTTCTAGAATAGAAGATGACTCTCAGTGTAGGACAACCAAGTGCTCTGTATTTCATTAAAAGGGGAAACTTGTGAACAGATAATAATACATCACAATTGAAACATATTATGTGACATAGAAAATGATAAATTAGCAAAGCTTGGGTATTGGAGTGTGAAAAAAAAATAACATGATAGAGGAAAGCAAACAAGAACTGACAAACATATCACGGAATTTTTGAATCTAATAGAGAAGGAAAATTTAAATACCTGTTTAACAGAGTCCACGATCTTCCAACTCATGGAGTCATTCATTTGCTGTAGACTGAAATATATAGGTATAGACATACAGGTTTGTCATTATATTTTAAGTAATTTTAACTAAGTTGTAAACCCTCATATGTTTAAAACCTCTGTTAATGATGATTGCAAATTTTTACACAAGTGTAGCCAAATAAATCACTATATCTCTAGCTGAGAAGTGTGGTAACTATCACCTTTCACAGATAGAAATCTTATTATTTGAAGTGGGAGGTCAAGTTCCCTGGGAACATTTAAGTTGGAATGAAGGTCATTGGAAATCTTGTGATCAACAACTGGGAAAAGTGAAAGAAGCAGGATTGGGCAGAGAAGAAAGTGAAGATTCAATTCAGTCATAATGTGACCTTGGCAAACCCCCTGGGGTGATCTGGAGCTGTATGGTCCCTTCATAGTGTTCTCAGGTGGAGAAAGTGGTTTTGGAAAAAACTGAAAAAAACAACAACAACAACAACAACAACAACAACAACAAACTGCACATCTACCAGCAATTGGATGTATGTTGCTCCTAAGAAAAGAGATATGGATTTGGACCTGGTAGCAGGGAATTCCAGAAGCTGAGAAATAGGTCCTTCAGCTTTTCAGGGAATATTGGATGGTGTAACACAGCACAAGTGAGAGACTGGATATAAGTATAAATGAATATAGATTGAATAATGTTAATAGCTAGACTATAAATGATGATAGAACTTTAATCCACCTCCTCTGCAGCAACAAGTCCAAGAAGCCAAACTAGGACCTCTGCAGCTATTGGCCTAGAAGAGTCAGGACTTGGTTCATGACGGCCAATTTCCTTTTATTTTTTATCCCCACTGCCAAATCTGGACCAACAAGAGAAAACTGATCTTTAATACACATAAAGTGCCCACTTTTAGTTGGACCATCCCCAGCTTTCTTATGCCTTAATGGGACCATATGTGGAGCATACCCTGAAGTCTTTTCTTTCTTTTCACTATAAAAAAGCTTTTTTTATTCTACTGCCTGACTTTGAGGCTTTGTCAAGAGAAAGTGATGGATGATTCCTTGTTATATAGCAAATTCTAAACATATAGACTCCCATTGTTCTTGTTTGAGTGATATTTATTTCCACACTTCCTAAAAATTCCCATCAGAACCTACCTGAAACATTCCCTTTTCCCTACACCCTGCCTGCCGTGGAGTCTCTGCCAAACACAAGTGATGGTGGTTGAGTACCTTGCTATAGAACCTCTGGATAAATGGTTTGTGTTTGTTTTTATCCTAGTGTCCTTTATTTATTTATTTTGACAGTTTTCCTGGAAGTTCCTCCAAGACATGGTCTGCACTGCTCTTAAAAATTATACTGTATTGACTTTTCATGCCACCTTAAATTTGTTGAGGGTTACCTGCTTAGGATTGGTGATCATGGGGAAGAAGAGGACAGAGATTAATAGGTAAAGGGAAAGAAAATCATTAGGTTCCTCTTTGTTAACATTCCATGACGATCTTTCTGGGATTTCACCAATAGGATATTTCCCAGTGTTGTTGTACTATAAATCTAGCCATTAGATTACCACCTAAACTATTGTTCCTAACTCCCTGTTCCAAAAGTGGAAAGGCTGGAGCCTTGAGCTATGTCACCTTGCCTTATTTGGAGAACAATTCATAGAGAAGATACTAAACAAAAGTTAAAGTGTCATACTGAAGAAAGGAGAGAGAACTTAGAATTACAATCTCCTTAAAGTAGTTATCAGGTAAAAGAAACCACTTTTTAAGAAATTACATGCAGTAACTTAGGGATTGTAACATGTTATTTTTTCTTATAACCTTAAAATTAATTGAAAATAATTGAAATAATTTGAAATAATTAGAAAATATTAGATAATATTTCCATAAAATTCAGATGTGTTTTATTTACAGTTCATAAACAAAATTTGTTAACTTAAATTTCTATTCTATGTCCATTTTTTAATTTCTGAGATTTATTGTATACATATCTAGAAATAAGATCTGAACTCAATTTCACAAATAATTATACTTAGCCTAACATGTAATATAATTGTTGCTTCCAGGATATATGGTGAATTCAACCACCCCATCCCCTCCCAAATCTAGTGCAAGTCGCCATTATTATGAAAATCACAGCAATGTCTTCTATCTACTATGTTCTCCACATACAGTCATGTACCACATGGAATTCATAGTTCTTTTTTTTTATTTTCCATTATTTTACTGAGGTGAAAGAAAACACACAAACAGTTACAAATCAGGCACACAAATGGATACATTTTCTCAAAACATATATACCCATATAGCCACCTTATAGATCAAGAAATAAAATATAGCAGGACCTCAGAAATAGTCAATATCCCATGACCAGAAGGTCACCCATGTCTATAAGCATAAGTTTATTTTGCCTGTTTTTGACATTTACATAAAGGGAAACAACAGTGTAATTTTGTGTCTGTCTTCTTTCATTCAACCTTATGTTTGTGAGAGTCATTTAAATATGCTGAGCATAATTATAGTTTGTTCATTCTCACTGAGCTACTATAGTGTAATTTAGACATGCATTTTCTGTTGATGGGAATTAAGGTGGTTTCTAGGTAAGCGGCTATTATAAATAGGGTTATTTTGAATATTCTTGAATATGTCCACTGGTGTATCTATGTGCTTGTTTCTATTGAGTGGAATCTATGTGTAGTGTTTTGAAAAGGTAAATATGATGGAAATGTGCAGTTTTAGTGGATACCAATAATTTTGCAAACTGAATGCACCAATTTACACTCCCATATGCCATGTTTCTGAATGTAATCATGTCAAAGTCACCAAAATTTGTATATCTGAGATGATTAGTACAATTGTTAAGCTTTCCATAAGTTTCTCAACCATTTGGATATATCAGAATATTTTTTATTTGAGAATTGTTTCCTCTTCTAATGTCTGAAATATTTTTTCTTTCAAGATCAGAGCCAGCAAATGATCTTTTTAACTCCCAAATCATGTACTTCAACCATATTTTTTTTAAAAAGTCATAAAATAGAAAACTCTAAAGGTTTACCATTTGTTCTTAAAATAACACATGCACCTTAACATGGTCTAGAATTTCCTACATAAAATGATCTATTTTTCCTAATTCTGCTGCACCCAGACTGTCTTTACTTCTGTTTTCAGGTTACACCAAGTTTTTGTTTTTGCAGCTATACTCTTATTTTTACTAATTACAGAGTCTTTGCTCTTGTTATTTTAATCTTCTGATTACTGACTATCTCAGTAATTATGTCTCTGATGAATTGTCATGTAACAAGAGGTTCTACCTGATGAAACCTTTGTTTTGCTGAAGCTCATTAACATTTTAATTTCTTTAGTTCACTTATCACTATCTGAAATTATCTTATATTTAAATTTCCCTCTTTTATGTTGTGTCAACAACACCTAAATATGTATCAGGCACATCATAACTAATGGTCACATTTTTAATAAGTAAATGACAAGTGTACAATTAAAAATGTTAAAGAGTTATTTTTCTGCTGATGCATTTTTTAGTTCCTATGTTCCCACTCGCCCCTCCCCCCCCCAAAAAAAAAAAAAAAACATACAGAAAACCTTGATTGGTTTAACTTCTGAAATATTTATTGCACTGGTATTTTAATCTATCATTAATTTAGGATTTAAGCCTGGCAAATTTGCTGTTACAATTGAAGTATTAGTGACTAAAGAAATCTGTGTTGTGGAAGTGAGAAATGTCTAATGTAAGTATCTGTACTTACAAAGTTAATTAAGAAAAGTACAAGATGATCTATGCAAAAGGTGGAAAGCTGTATCAAAATGCTGGCAATCACATCTTCTTCCTTAATTATCTATGAGATCTTGGAAAATATATTTAATTTTTCTTTATGTGTCTGATAGAATAAAATAGTTCATGTCATTTGTAGTTCTGAAATTTCATAACTTAGTAATGTAAGTAATCATGTATTACATTTGTTATGCATCAAATGGTAGAAGATTAATGCAAAGGTGATTTTGCAACAACTACTTATATATATACTATATATATATAGTACAACTACTATATATATATATATATATATATATATATATATATATATATATATATTATTTCTTTACTCTTTCCTTTGGTGCATACATATAATGTGGAAACATTCCAGCCTTTATCAGCTCTGAATAAGTTCTTTAGTTCAGGTATCATAATATGGTTTTATTAAACAATGACAAACCATACAGCTTCTCAGTGGTTCACGTTCTAATCACCTATGATATGTAGGTTGATTTAGGTTCTAATCACCCACCTAAGGTCAAATTCCCCACCAGATTGCCCCCTTTTAAGCCCTTTTGCTCAGAAGGCTGGACAATTAATCTTATGCTTAAAGCTGGGTGCTCCTGTTTTATTTCTAGTGCTCAGAGGTCTTTTGTCTTTTTTTCCACAGCCTGTAGTTATTTATATGTTTGTTTGTTTATTTATCTATGCATTTGCTATTTTATGTACCTGACTTTAGAACAGGTTGCATAGTTCATGTCATTTCTTCATCATAATATCCTGAATGGGAATCACAAGGTTTGTTTTACTTCTATGAATGTACAGGTAAATCTAAGTAAGTGGATGATAAAGATGTGTAGATCTCTTGGATGGGTCTAGAAGTGCCTACAGAGTGCATAGAACAGTGGATGAAAAATGTAGATGGTGAGAAGAGAAAGGTAGGTTGGGAAGGAAAATAAATATTAATGAATAGACCTTCAGCCAATAAACTAGTATTCTTGGAAACATAAGATAATATTATCTTTCAAAATATAATGAGCACTTCAGAGATATCTTTACATATGAAATGATATTTATAATATAAATAAAAATGACAACGCAAAATGTTCTATGGAAATCTCGTTTTCTTTTCTTTTTTCTTTTTTTTTTGCAAAGCTCAATCATTTTAAATAGTTCTGACCTTTGAATTTCTTTATTGTTTCTTTAACTGAAAACTCCAAAGCTTCTGTGGAATTATAACTAAATGTCTCCAGACTCTGTGCTAGTCAGAGTCCAGCAAGAAGCATAGTTAAGAAGAATAAGTTCAAAGAATCTAATGTACAGCGTGATGACTGTAGCTAATAATATGATGTGTACTTGAAATTTGTTGAATAGGTTTTAACATTCTCACCCCCACCTACACAAGAGTTAACTATGTGAGGTAATTGATGTATTAATTATCCTGATCTTCTTTGTAATAATTTCACAATATATATTCATATCATATCATCATGTTATACACTTTAAATATATACAATTATATTTTTTAATTATTCCTCAGTAAAGTTGGGAAAACCAGAAATTTGAGGAAAAAAATAAATAAAGGGACTGTTTACGGACACGTGAACTAACTGTGAGAGAACTGAAACAGACAGTACAATAATCTAGGACTAGTTACAGTACAAATCTATTACCATCCTTCTGTCTGGAGAATCAAAAATAAAGAATGCTTAATGAACTTGAGAGGTTAGTATTTATTAGAAAGTTCCTCCCTGACCGTGGTAGTAACACCTTCAGCTCCTAGTAACATGGGTAGTAATGGGAGAAAATGAAGGAAAAATGTGACAAACTCATATTCTTTCCTTCTTATTTTTTGCCAAGGCTCCTATTGGTCAAAACCAACACAAAATCAGAAGAAAAGAGACCCTATTGATAAAGTTTATACAGGTCAGTCTTCACAACACAATGAAGGGTAAAGAATAAACAGGGATACTAGATCAGGGTGGGGAGGAAAGAACAGCCAGAACTAAGCCATGGGTTAATTAATCGATCATTTAAATAGCTCAAGTGTATTGTGTTTTTATCTGGAGTTGTTCTAGCCAAGACTATGTACTACAACAAGCTACATTTATTCTCAAGTACAACAATTAGTGTTAATCAACACTGTCACACCCTATTGTCATACCCCCATCTTTTCCCTTTCTCTCCGCACCCATCACTTCTTCACATTTGAAGTACAGGTGTCTGTGTTTTTTAAGTCGTTCATTTGTCTTGTTTTGTTAACTTCTATAAAACATAGATATGAAGTATGAATTCTGTAGCGATGCCAGTAATTCCTTTATTTCCAAAGTATAACTATGTGTATCTTTTTTCAGACTCAGTCTTCAATTCTAATTAGTCAATTAAATCCTTGGAATTTAGACAAAGCATTATTTGCTTCACTAAAACTTATCGCATGTTCATGGATGTATACTTACTCCCTTCATGTGATCTAAAATTTTCCTGCTTCTACAAATTTTGACAACTGCTTACAATTGTATTTTTGTTAGGAGTCAAATTAACTGACTCACTGAATCTTCATATAATAAAGAAACAGGGAGAGAGAGAGAGAGAGAGAGAGAGAGAGAGAGAGAGAGAGAGAGAGAGAGAGAGAGAGAGAGAGAGAGAGAGAATAAAACAATAAATCCTTTTGCCACACAGATTAAGTAATACAGAAAGTAGAAAAATACACTTCAAGTTTTGCATGGCATACTCCCCCTAAGAATACACGCAAACTTATTTTCCCTACTCTGGTGATCTTCTCTAAGAGCAAATTAGTTATTTATTATTACTGCATTTCATTCCTTCTTGGGAACACATAAGTTTACTTTCTTTCCCTTTACATCATAGCTTCTTCATTCTGCTTTTCTCCTGTATTTCACTGGACTCTGCACTATTTACTATTTATGCTTGTTCTTGCGATGAGTCTACCAGAAAGGGTCCCTGTTACAGAAAATGTTGAAGATAAACCTTATCTTTAGAGTGTTGCAGTTTCTCAATGGTTGACTTTGGGCCAGGCACCAATCAATCCCTAGTTCAGCTTTACATGTGAGTAGTAGGTTTTGTTATAACTGAATGTCCAAGGTACAATGTTCGTCAATAGTGAGTATATTACTTCTGTCCAATTATTTCAGAAGGTGAGTGTACTTTAAGGATTATACCGTCTTTCTAGTGATATAATATAAAGCCATGCATTTATTTTTCTGTATAGAAACTATTACATTTCTTCATAGAAATAAGATAAAATTGTTTAAATAAATCAGTCAAATATTACTTCCCTAGCCTATCCTAATATTATATGTACACATATATTACTACTCTGTTAGTCAATAAATTCCATTTTGATTGTGAGGAAGTAGTATAAGTGAGAATTGAAACTGACATAACTCTTCTCTGTTAAAAAATAATGGGAGTTGACGTACTTCCCCATTTCTATATTAAACAGTGACAAGACTGAGAAAAAATAAATTAGCTATTTGCTCCAAGGCATACCTTCTCCTAGAAGATAAGACATTGAACTCATATATCAGTCTGCTGGGGCTGCCAGAACAAGTTGCCACAAACTGGGTGGCTTGCAACAATCAAAATGTATTGTCTCAGATTTCTGGAGGCCGGAAATCTGAAATCAAACAGGTTCATCCTCCCTCTGAAAATTTCAGGGGAGGATCCTTCCTTGCCTCTTTATACCTCTGGTGTTCACTAGGAATCTTTACTTTTCTTGGTTTGAAGATGCATCACTCCAATTTCTGTCTCTATTCATCACTTGGTATTCTTCTTGTGTGTCTGTGTCTCTGTTCTCTATTTTAACACTGCATTTTTTAAAAATTTATGTATTCTCTGTCTTCTAATTTCTCACTTTTTGCTATTGTGCTACAAGCGTATTAGGTAGATGATACATCTTCGAAGTTTCTGCAGGCAACATTTAAAAATATATTTGTACCACTATGTAATATAGGTGTCTGCATTTCAATATCTAATAATGTTTTTTTTGGATTGTTTGTTTTCTTTTTTTATCTCCACTTGACTAGACAGACAAACTAAATGAAATTGGGTTATTACATCAACAAAATACTGCTCTAAGTTTATTAATCAGTCAGAATACAACAAATTTGTTTCTTACTCCTACTATGTGTCCTACAGAAGCTGCCTGATGCTGTACCCACGTCTTCTCACCCTGACACCAAAGCTGTAAGAGCTGTATCACAAGGTACATAGAGACTTGCCATGCAGCAAGAGATGGAGATGGCAAATTTCACAGTTTATTAGTCCTTTATATAGAACTAAAATATGTCACTTCTCATATTTGTTAATCAAAGTAAGACTCTTGGCCTTGCCTATTACTAACAGAGCAAGTTAAGCTTTAAAGAATGTCAAAAAATGGGGAAAACCAGAATATTTCTAAATTTTCCTAATGAGTACCAAAATAATTTTCACAATTCATTGAAATCCTCTTTCCCATGATAACACTTGTTATCTTCCCCAAAGTAAGCCAGACTATCACACAGTGGTTTTCAAATTCTGGGACTTGATTCAACTGTGGGTAACAAAATCAGTTATGTAATTGTGTTTTAAATAGCATTTATAAATAAATGACAAGTATCATAGAATAAAATAATAGAACATAGCAAAGTTCATAGTCAAACACAACTATTTGTGAAGTTTTATATACATGTAAAATAAAATAAAACATGCAAACACGCATTTATATGTATACCATTCCAAAATATTTACTTATACTATTAAAACATAAAATTATAATACACACACCAACTTTAGTTCAGTGTCAAAAATGCTTAAACCATTGTTTTAGTTTATGCATCGAGGCTGTGGCAGGTTGGGGTCTTGCACATTACTTAGCTTTGCATGAACTATACTGACATTTTACAAAGCTTTTTCGCATATATTTCAATTCACCCTTAAAGTAACCTCATAAATATGCATGGTTAACTACAAAATGCAAAACTAAGTCTAAGTAACATGGTGACTTGACCAAAGACATAATTTGTAAGTGGCAGGAGGATGGCTCATCACAACTATGATTTAAAAACCTACACGTTCCCCTACCCAATGACACGCTGCCCAAATTGTTATGGTGTATTTAGGAATTTACTCTCCTTCCTGGATTCTGAGATTCACTTTTGTTCCCTTTATACTTTTTTTTTTTTTTTTTTTTACATATTAGAAATAATCATGTATCTTACAACGAATTTCATTATTTAATGTATAGAGTCTGAACTGGCCAAAATTTCATTAGTCTCTTAATACTGAAGGCAGAGAGAAAAGAGAAATTACTGTCTTTTAACTTGCAGAACTTTTTAAGTGGTTACACTATGACAGATGAAGCATTTTGTGTTGGCATGGGAATGCAACTATAAATACTTGATGATACCTAACCTGAAACAGCCTGGTGGGGACATGGGTGGGCCAAAAATTAAAGACAATACAATGAAAAGTGCTATTGTAGAAGTACATACAGAATCCTGGGGAACATTGAACAGAATATCATAAAATGTATGTGAGTCCGAGGAGATTTTGAGTAATGACACATTTGGCAAGAGAATTGGAACCGAGTCTTTGATGAATAACTAGAAAGACATTAAGATGAGGTTGGGGATGTAGTTAAAAGCATACCAATTTGGAGGTAGAATTCGTGCTCCTAGCAAACATTTATTTAGAAATGATTATGTGCCAGTAGATAACATTAGGAACTTAGAATATGAGGATTAAAAAAATAACCGCCTCCTTAGTTTCAAAAACTTTATATTTAAATAGCAAGGAGAAGCAGTGCAGTTTAAGCACTTGCTATGAAGGAGAGTTTAAAGAAAGAGTTCGACAAGAAGGGGTGTTTTGAAAATTCTGAATACCAGTATAGTATTGTATTTACGGTTATGAAAAGTACAGCTGAATTTCCTACATTCAAATTTTAGTTCCGTTCAGGACATGTTACTTTATCTCTCAGTACTTCAGCTTTCCTGTATGTAAAATAAGTAAGATAGAATTTAACTCATCAGGCTTCTATCAGCATTAAAATGTGTGTGTGTGTGTGTGTGTGTGTGTGTGTGTGTTTATTTATTGCTTACCATTTTATAAGCAACACTATATAAGAAAATTCAGCACAATATAAGCAACACTATATAAGAATAGACCTTTTGGTTTTGTTTGTATGTTTCTTTTATTCTTTTTCCAAACTAGTTTCTTTAACCATTTCTTCCTTATTTTTTCTAAGTCACATATTTTCATTTTCTAAATGCATAGTTCATTGGATAATCTTTCAATCAAAAGTAACAAAGTAAAAAGATTTAAATGGTCAAATTGTGTAATGTGAGGCTAAAATACAAAAGTTCCACTACAACATATCAAAAAGTACCTTTATAAGGCAAACTTCGCTAATTGGTATTTGAAAGTGTAATGTCTAGAAAGTTTTGATTTTTGTTTTGTGTCATATAATATGCATTTTTATTACACATAGTTTATATCCACTAAATTCCAATACTAAGAAACTATATGCACTGAATTAAAATGTCATGATTTCCATTACCATTTTGCAATGTCAATCACACTATCCCAACAGTGAGTATAGAAATTGGTTCTAAGTTGCTTGACACACATCATGCAAATTCAGAACTTTCTTTGGTTATGGCATATAGTTATCATAATAGACTTTATTTTCAATGCACTTTGCAGCCTATAATCCACTGTCATTTGCATTATCTCATTTTATTTGTCTCATAACAATTATATGTAACATAACGTAAAGTGAGGTTTTGTAATATTTATGATAAAGAAGAATAATACTTATAAACATGCAATAATTATTAATCATTTGTATCACAGCCACACCTCAGATTTATTAGCACAGAAAATTCTGGTCAAATTTTACTAACACATCATTTGTTTTTCATATCTTTGCAGTCTTTTAAAGCAATAAAATTACATTACAGAGAAACATTGGCAGTTAGAAGTATATGTCTACTTAAAAATTTTAATCAACAAAATCAAAGAAAATAAAATGATAAGTCAGAAGAGGTGGGAAATATTTTGACACGATGACAAATAATGTTGAAATATACCATATAGTAATTCATTCAAATTTTGAATATATTTGGTCAATAAACAAATATAAATAATCAAAAATTGTATCACCAGTAACAAAACAAAAATATATTGTAGAAAATAACAAATGAAGGAAATAGAAAATATATTACGAATAAAATGGAACCTATCAGTGGAGGATGTTATTGTCAAATTTAGTACTTTTATTGTCAGTAATTGTGGAACTCACAGAAAACAGTATGGTTTTGGGTCAAAAGTGGTGATCGTATGATAAAATTTGATCATCTCATCTTTACATGTGTATTTATGGAAAATAAATTAACAAGTGAAGGAAAACTTAAATTTACAAAAATAATTGTATTTAGGTAGAACTTAAACCAGTTCAGTGTATGTGATCCTAGGTTCCAGTAGTATGAATTCAATGTCATATATCATTTCAATTAATCTCAGAAGATTATTACATAATAGTTTTTAATTAAAATTAGGAATTTGAAATAAAACAGTGAACGTATATAATTATGTATCTAAAAGACTGTATATATGAACAGTAGAAAGAAATAGGCCAGTAGAATGATTAGTTAAGATCATTCTTAACATAAATGCTGTTTACATTTAACAAATAAAAATATATAAAATTGATAAATATATACACAATTTAGCCTTATATAAAGGTGCCTCAATATTCTTATTTTGCTCTTTACACAAATGGAGAAAAAAGGGTACTGGAGGTAGTAATGTTGAAGCAAATATAAGTCAATTTATTAACATAGACCACAACTATTACAGTTATATTCACTTTCTACCAAGAAAGGTATTAGGGTTTAAGTGTGCATACTGATATCTTTAATCATAAATCTTATCATTAGAAAAAAAATAAAAAGTTTTGCCTTGGCTTATCTTTGCCTATCATAAGCATGATGGTTTAAACTCTTCATGTGTTTTGATTTAGTCTTAGACCCAGGATCTGCATACTAAGGATCTCAAGGCAACTTCAACCGTCCATGTCTTTCTCTAAATGACAATTTATTGGAACAGACCCATTTGTTTTGTATTGTCTATGGCTACTTTCATACTGCAGCAGCAGAGCTGAGTGGTTATGACAGACTGAATGTGTCATAAAGCCTAAAAATATTAACTATCATGCCATTAGGAAAAGTTTGCCAACCACTGCTCTAGAGCAAAAGATTCTGTCACTTTAGAATTCCCTCAATCATGATTTTTGGTTACAACTCCAAAAAGTTTCTACAGTGTCTCCTGGGATTAAACACATTAAACAGAATGATACTGCACCAGAAAAATGTTTTTGTCATGGAGTATGCATGAGTGTGTATCTCTGTGCGTGTGTGTGTGTGTGTGTGTGTGTGTGTGTGTGTGTGTGTGTTGGAAAAGGAATAATTCTCCCTCCCTTTTTTTTTCCCCCCAACCTACTGAGAATTTAATAAGTTTGGGAATCAAAGCATAAGACTAGCATAAAAATAAACAGAAAATCTGAAATCTATGTAGTTGTATAATAGTCTAGGTAACATTTAGCAAACATGTTTCCAACTATATAAATTTGTGGTAGAAAATTTTATGTTGAACTTCTAAACTTAATGTTGTATGCTTGTATGCAGACGACCAGGTATATTTCATTTCATTAAGTTCATGCTAGCTCATGAGTATAATTTATCTATCAATTGCCAAATTCTGACTCCAAACATGTAATTTTTTGCATTGGAGTGTAGTCACATGATCCACAGCCATGGTGTAATGTTTACAGTGTCTGGCACGAGTAGACCATATCTTAATTTGTTCTATTTTAATGGTGTGCATTAAATTGCCCTAGTGTGCCCTGATTTGTTACAATCAATAAACATGATTAATGTGTCTAAAAATGACAGTTTGTTTGAAAAATAGCACTATAAGTCACTGCTTAGGTTGAATATATTTTATGAAATTAGTAGGTGAGTGTTTTCCAAAGGTGATGATTAAAGTTACTATTCTGGGAAAATGACAACATATAGGTATATCTTAGGGAAGAAGGCATGGATATTTTTTTTCCAATTAATGTCAGCACATCTTGAAACTTCTATTTACATGACATATAACCAACATGGTCATTTGTAAATATGACCTATTTTAAGAGAGGATAAGACTGAAGAAAAATACTGATCAAAGAACCAGTCTTCATGTTGTCCTTTCATTTGATCACAACGTACAGAGGTGCTTCTTATCTAAAAAAAAAATACCCACCTCCACAAAAAAAAAAAAAAATCTGTTTTGTAATACCACAACCTATTAGTTGTTTTTGTTAATTGAAAACTCAATCCCACCTAAATTAATTCCTCCAAGTATTTATTTCTCTTTTTTAAATCAATAATGCAAATGCTCTAGAAAACAAATAGAGTCTCTGCAAATTTTTATGACAGGTTTAACAACACGTCTTAGATTTTCTTTGTAACAGTACAAGCAATAAACCTTAAAAAAATTAATAACTTTAATAATAGCACAACTGCCCTTCAATCTTCCTTAAGATTACATTTGTATATGATTTTGAGGAAATTTTACTCATCAGAAGTATTTTCAGCCTTAATTATATGCAATGTATTTAATTATCTACTGGATAGTATTTCCAAGTCCAAATTGTGATTGCATCATTCCTATTCCTATCTTGTTCAAATACCATAAATGAATAATACTAAACAAAGAAACAAAAAAATCAGGAAACATTTCTTATGCATCTATTATAGGAAAAGCATCCAAAAATATAACTGGATGGAGAATGAGAAAAGTTATTTTGTTGTTGTTGGTTTGCTTGTTTTTATCTTCCCACTACATAATAAGTTGTTTGACCAGTTTTCAGTCAAGAAATCTATTAAGCTAAATATTATTAGAATACATTGAGTGAGTTATCATAGTGGTGACAAATAACTTTATAAATAAATTTTAAAAGCAATTGGAAAGGGTGCATGACAAGTTTATTAACTCAGAGATTGCTTAAGATTAGTTCTAATAATAAACAAATAAAAATAAATAAAAATAAATTTGAAAAGATAGCTACTTACATTACTTATTTTTCTGAGTATAAAAATAATTCGTTTTCTGAAAAGCAGAGCATAATCAGCCTTTAAATGAAATAAAAACATTTGTGTATGCTAATAAATATTCTACAAATAAAAACCAGGACCATGATTTAAGAAAGAGTTTTGTTGGCAAGGTGATAGTGTTAAGAAATGAAATTAAAGTTTAATATGGATCAAGGTAAGGTACCATATTTCAGTCTGAAACACATGACCTCTATAGGACTGGCTACAAAGAGTTTTAGTTCACTGCAGTATCCTCATTGTACAAATACAGTGGAAATCATTAAACCAGTGCAGTCTAGGGTGGAAAACAAAAGTCTAGGATTCATAACAATGAAAGTTCTGTTTCTAGAATCATATCTTGACTGCATTTATTTATTAAGCTGATTTATAAAACTAGATATTGTCAGATCAGCATATCCAGGAAATTAGAAATCTAAAGCCATTTTCATTAGATGTACTGGAATGAAACGACCTGCAGCATTAGGGAAAAAAAACAAAACAAAACAAAACAAAACAAAACAAAACAAAACAAGCAAAACAAACTAAAAATTCCTATCAGTAAATGAGACTGTAGATTTACAACGTTGAATCTACATGAATCTACAGGTGAAATTTGAAGCTGGCCCCCATACATGTAGGAAGGCAAGGAGAAATCAAAGAAAGAAGTAGAACACTCCAGATTGGTAGGTGGCAGTTTTAACAAGCCAGGGAACTCACATATGAGGCTTGCTCTGGGCATCTGCAAAATGAGTAGATCTCTGCACCCAGCCATCAAAGTCTTAAAAGTGTATATATTGGCCTTTGCAGGGTTCAGCCATATATACAGTTCAAATGGTCTCAACACCCTACTCTCTCAAGGCTGCATACTGGAATGGCAGCTAGTACAGGAATAGTAGGTAAAACAAACACTCCAACGACTGGAAGAGGTGAGTAGTCTCCAATTGCTCAGGTCCAGTTCAAGAGGCAACCAATAGGTGGTCACGTCCTCTCCATGTATGCCTCCAACAGAGATCTTCATATATTTAAAGGATGGTCTCATGAGAAAAGATGCCTACTGTTCTGGAAACATACTAGAACAAAAGGGTGAAGGTTATTAAAGCCATTTTCTGCTGAAGGTAGGAAGAGTTTTACAATAATGTAAAAAAATAAATAAATAAATGGAAATCGGTCATCAAGTGAGAAAATGCTTTCAGTTGTGTAGCACAGGTAATTCTTATCACACTAAATACTGGGGGTGCCAAAAAATGTACACATTTTAAGAAATGTTTTCTATGTATTACTTTTCAAAGTTGAATTGAATTACGGTAACAATGTGTATTATGGCGTTTGCTCAAAAGATGGTGTTAATCAAATGAATGCTAGCATCATTCACTGTATTACAATTTTAACACAGATTTTTTCTTTCTTAAAACTTGTATACATTTTTTTGCACCCTCTATATATGCTGAACTGTTGTAATTCTTTAAATCTACAAATCTATAATTAATTATCCATAGTCACTGGGTAGTTTGGTTTATGTAAGCATATCATGAAAAATTCTTTTTTATTCATCTTTTGTCTAAAAAAATCTTACATTTTGCTTTTAAAAAACAAACAGCCATATATAGTAGTATTTTAAATATAAATTAGAATGATGAGTAATTAAAGAAAAATCCTTTATATCCACCTGAAGCTAAAAAATGTTACATTTCACAATAATCTTTTGGGTTGTATATGTTCATTAAATGTTCTCATATTTAAATATGTTCCAGTATGAAGTTTTGCTTTCCTTTTACAGTCTCATGTTTCAAGTTGAGGGATACTTCCATGACATGCAGTCTGCATCCTTACCTTCATTGTTATATATTAATTTTTCATGAGTCTTAATAAACATGACTGTATACTGTGTTGATCAAAATCTTGATAGTGATTTTTGCCTGACAAAATTATGATTCATGTAACCACTATTTTCATAATATTGTATTGTTTCACTGGTAAATAGCTATGGTCACACAGCTATAAAATAGGTTGTTTTCCTATTTTATAGGAGAACCCTATTTATGTAGGCTTAAACCCCTATTTATGTAGGCTTAAACCCCTATTTATGTAGGGGTTTCAGTCTTGGATAGTTGTTTGATGCTTCATTGATATTGAGTTGTAATATTTAAATTGCCAAAAATAAGAACTGAAGTTTGTAATTTCATTTATTGGTCAATTAAAATTTCCTTCGGAAAGGTACTTTAAGGAGGATAATGTGGCTTTCTAACCACTACATGTGCATGGCCTGTGTGGGCCATAGGGGTTGGCTGAGCAATATCTTTTTTTGTTAGGGTGATGTGCTTCTGGAACCAAAATATACAGACCCCTGTACTTGAGCAGCAGTGCTTTGGGGATCTTTCAGAAATATATGGCTGCCAGAATTTTAACTGTTGAAAGTATAACAATCCCAAGTGAAATCCAGTATCAAAATGGGGAACAAGCAGGGATGACAAGGGGAGAATATTCTTCCCCAGAGAGTTTGTTTCTAGTACTGTTCTTTTTTTTTATTTCCCTGACATTCTGATATTATTTTTTAAATTAAATTTATTGAGGTGACTTTGTTAGTAAAAGTTTATAGGTTTCAAGTGTACAATACTATAATACATTATCTATATATCACATTGTGTGTTCACCACCCAGAGTCAATTTTCCCTCCATCATCATATATTTGACCCCCTTTACCACCTCCATTACCCTCTGGCAACTATTCCCCCATTAAGCTGTGGAAACAAACAAACAAATGTTTCACATTAAACAAAGTTAATGTTTCACATTAAACAAAGTGAAAATGTTTAAAATTTAAAAAAAAAAAAATTATTGGGTACTTGCTTAATATCAACCACTGTGCTATATATCATTTGTAGAAAATTAATAACATTAATATGCCCACTTCCCTCAAGAAGGTTTCAATCGTAAGGTAAAATTACAAATAAAAAACAAATGCAGAAATATATGGTTCATGCTATGATTGTAAGCATTAGAGGGTGTATGTAGTAAGAGCTCCAAATAAGGACATCTGACCAAAGTGGAAAAAGTAAAAGGGTAGTTAATACATTTTTGAAATACTAATCCTAACCTGTGACATAAAGATCATGTTAGGGTGAACATAAAGTCTCTGAGGTCGATGATACTTTATGGAATGACTGAAGCTGAGTGAATACAATAGGGTAATAAGAAAAAAAAAGTGGCCATTATAGCCCTCTGGAAGAATGGGGTCATTCCTTTTGGCTGAACAATGAGTTTGTGGAGATAGTTGTGAGAGTATAAAGAATGGCTAAGATAAGGATTACAGAGATGAGCAAGACCTAGATCCAAGTGAATGTCATGAGCTAGATCTACAGACATTTCTCTTCATGCTGTGATTATGCTAAAGTATTGATTCCTAATAACTTATCTCTGACAACTTCAGTCTCAAAACTTGCCTGTTCAGTTCTAATTGATTTCTAATCCAAACCTCCAAGCAAATATTTCAAAAAGAAATGGTATCTGCTAACCAAATTAGTATGCTATTGTATCATCCATTTTATTGATGAAAATAGTAAACAACAGTATGACCTATATAAGGTCTAGAATATTCTTATACTTTTTTTTGACTGGCTAGAAAAAATAATAATGCTGACAGGCTGACAAAGCAATAGAAACAAATGCCATGATGTGGTTTTATAAAAACATGTGCAATATGTGTTATTATTGGCCTATATAGCCATTATTCCAAAAATCTTACACAACATTTTTAACTTAGCAGTGCTGTATAAATACAGATCATGTTATTTTCTTTCATTTCATTTATAGGACTTTACATTATGTTATAATTTATCACTGGTGATTTAGGAGATCATATATATATATATATATATATATATATATATATATATATATATATATTCATATATTCTTCTCATGTAGAATTAAAGGAGAACCTATGACTTGCTTTCCAGTTTTGACAAACCATAAGTTCATTTGCTTCTGGGACTGCAGCCAGGAGGCTGGTGATATTCAAAAAATGTTTCCCTGTTGTGGTATTTATTATTCAATTAATTTTTTGATGCTTTCATCTCCTATGGGCAGGAGTAGTAAGAAATGCCTTAATTACTTTCTATTTTGTGTAGAGCTGCTTTGTGGAAATCTCAGAAAACAAATTCTAATTAAGAAGCTTCAACAACAACAACAAAAAGAAACTGGAATCTACCTCTGTTCTTTAGACATACTGAAAATATGGGTCAGCAAAATACTAATTGTAATGAAATTATTCAAGACTTTGTATCAAATTGGTTTTGGTTTTATATTTTTTAAGATTTTTATTTTTATGCATGCAATTTAATACTATGATATTGAAAGTTTGAATTTCTTCCAATGGATTTATTTACTTGCTATGACATTTCCTTGGTATCCTGGTCCATTTCTTACATCAATGAATACAGGTGCAGCTTAATTGCAATTTTTCCTCTTTAAATACAAAAACATTTTGATAACAGAATTGATTTTATGTACCTGATCAGATCAGTTCATTTTATGAAGTTATTGAAATGGTCAATATTAGATCACAAATGCTTAGTACTATTATTTCAAATGCTTTAATATTAGTTTTAATTGTTCATTTTGTAATAAAGGTATAAAGGTCACTGAGGTTTATGAATTTGAAAGTATTCACAACAACACACGGAGCATAATCACATAAGGATTTAACAAAGGCAAATAGCGCCATACAGCCAGAGAAGAGTTCAGACGACATTGAGGAGATCAAGAGTCTTATAGACACAACTCCCCAGGTACCTTCTTATTCTCATAAGGACACTAATCTTGATATTGAACCAATAACATTTATGGATAAATTTGGTTTGGAGACAACTCAAGGAAGCAGACATTCATTCTCTGCCGGGGCTTTTGTGTCCCTCTAATAATGTAGCCTACACAAGCTAGAAACTTCAAGTATAAATGACAGTTTGTTGGGACTCCCCAATGATACCATCAGGCTCAATGATGACTTAGAATGCACAAGACTCCGAGAAGCTGTTATACTCATGATACAAACACAGTATTATTACAGTAAAAATATAAAGATGAAAATAAGCAAAGGAAAAGGCACATGGGGCAAAATGTGGAAGAAACTGGCTCAAGCTTCCAGTTGTCCTCTCCCAGTGGAAATACCTAGATGTAGTTGATTTTCCCAGCAAGAACGTGTGACATGGGCAAACATTTCCCAACAAGGAAAATTCATCTGACGCTGTGTCCAAGGTATTTATTGGAGGTCTGTAACTTATTCATGCAGTGTCTGCATGTTTGACCTCACATGGTAAGACTAACTCCCAGAGCAAAAACAGGTATTCACCATAGATAACATCAGCATAAACTATCTGATCAATTTAGTGCCCTGTGCCCAAAGGTGAGAAGCATTGAAAACAAAACAAAACAAAACACACACACACACACACACACACAACACTTGTCAGGCAAAATAATTCAAGGGCTTAGAGCTCATCTCACAGAAGTCAGGCAAGGACCAGTTGCAAGGTCAGAGATTTCTTGGAAACCTGGAGGGTTGGAGTAACCCAGGCCTATCTGAGTTAAATCTTTCCTATACCTATTCAAGGCAAAATAAAGAGCTAGAGAAAGAAGTGATATATTAAAAACAAATTTGAGACATAACAACCTATTTCAATTTATAAGTTGCATTTGAAGCATGATACAAATAACCAACAATAACTCTGAGTGTGTATGTCTATGTGTGTATGTGTAAAATTTATGCAGCAATTAATATTTTCAGCATAATAATAATAATAATAATAATAATACTGTTGGAGTTATGTAACATAAGACCTTATTTTGTAGACCTGTATGTGGAAATATTTAAAAATTTAATTAAATTAGATATCTGTGATTTTCTTCATAATAATTTGGTTAGAGAAATAAAAATATAAAATAATTTTTGCCATGAGATGATAATTGTTATAGCTGAATGATACATGAAGGGTTATTATACTCTGCCATATTAACCTGTCTAAAAATTGACATGTGAAAATCCATTTAAATAATTTATATGGGTCATTTAAAATAATACCAATAATTTGAATATGCACAGTGTATAATGGGGGTTCTTGCTGATCTTGTTAGATATGATATAGTTCATACAGTTTTGTAAAAAATGTATTTTAAGACCCATTGCAATGTATCTAGACTTGAAATAATATAATACCTTTAAAATATTTATCAAAATAAGAAAAAGTAAGATCAGATGAACCAAATGTACAATATAGGTAGATATTGTGTGCGGGCATGTACATAAGATTCTATTCACAATTTGTGTGTATTTTGAATAATTAACATCAAACAACTTTGACACTAAGAATGGAATGAGTATCAATTTCTTGGACATGAGTGTCAATATGATGCATAGCCACTTCTCATATTTTCTTCTAGTCTCTAAAATTTCAAGGGAATGATTAATAGTTTACATTATGGCGCATTTCACAAGAAGTTTGCATGTTTTAAAAGCAGTTCATGCTAATTTGAAAATGAATATTTTAGCATTAACGGTAAATATAACTTCCCCTACACAATTTCTAGCATACAATGTAATTATTATATTTAATTCATGTTTTAGATCTATGTTTTTTATTCCTTTCTTTTCATGTCAGGAGCATTTGTAATGAGGAATCATTATCTTCCAGAAATTCAATCCTCTCTATGTGCAGGCATATTTAGTATATGTATCCTATTATTTTCCTATATTTGCTTATTACTTTCTGGTACTTCCATTACTTTTCTGTATTCCTCAAATCTTGTTCTCACACATGGGTATTTCCCAAAATTTTGTCAACATTTGTCTTCAGAACATCATCTTTAGAATGCCCTTATATATCCCAGACCTCCTTCTGTCCCCTTTCTAAAATGTTTCTGCTTTTCTTTGTCTGTTTTTATGCTTATTTTCCAGTATTAGCTCAAGTTTAATATGGATGAAACTGATCTAATCACATTCATTTAAAACTAGAGCCTCATTATAACTCCTTAATTTTCATCATAATAATATATTTCTCCAAACTCTCTAGTCTATGAAATAGGTAGTTATAATCTGACTCCTTCTTCCTCATCTATCATGTTTAATTAATCAAAAACTGATTCTACTTTAACATTTATTTTGCTCCTCTTTGACTCTTACTTTTTTCCCCTCCACTCACCCATCCCATCAACAATTTCTGCCCATTAAACCATTTTAGTTATTGATTAATTAATAGCCTTATTAGTAGGCTTCTTTGACTGTCATTTATCTAATAATCTACTTCTTAAATGTCCCTGTATTGAAACTTCATGCCTCTGCAGGTGCTATTCTTCAGCAAAAAATGCAAATGCCATGTAATATGTTCACGACATATGTCTGCATGTTATGTACCATGTTTCCCTGAAAATAAGACCTAGCCAGACAATCAGCTCTAATGCGTCTTTCAGAGCAAAAATTAATATAAGACCCGGTGTTATAATATGTTCAAAATTGTGTCCCTGATCTGCTTTTTACCATACCACACTGATCACCCCCAATCTTGTCAAATGTTATTTAATGTTGCTTCTTCAAAGTGTACTTTCATTACTCTTTTCTTCCTGTGTCTAAATGTGAGTGAGTGTAAAGGTGAAAGAAGTGAAAAGAAGGTTATAAAATACCAGCATCTTCATATTACTGTACAAAAATTAGACTTGGATGTTTTTGATGTCATTCTATTTTGCTCTTGTGAGAGCAAGTAAATATTGGGTTATTAAATGTGATTAAAATAGGATTTGAGATCTACACTTTGCTGCCCTTTGTGAGATACATATTTTAGTCCCTCTTCTTTTAGTTCAATGATTGTCATCCCCTTGCCTTTCTCCTCTCATTGGAGATTAGGCCTCATATTTCCATTAACAGGATTCAGATGAACCAATCCTTTACACAGTCTTGTTATTTAGACACCTTTGGTCACTCCTTGCTTATTCTCATTTTGGGAAAAAAAAAAAAAAAAAAAAGTTACAAAAAGACAAATTGAACAAATAAATGAAAAAAAGAGAAAAAATATCTAAAATATCTCTAGACTGTTTTCCTGGTACTTCCCATTAGTATTGTTAAAACAAACAAAACAAACTCATTTAGGTGTTGTTATTGTTCTTTTTTAATACCTTCTTTTTAATACTCATCTTTTATCTTTAATAAGTCAAAATTAAAGACTCACACCGAGAAAAATCTTAATTACTGAGTATCAATTACCGTCATCCTCAACTGCCTGATATAAACACTGGTTTATATCTATAGTACACCATTCAATAATTCAAAATTTAAATAACTTGAACATGCACACATACATGTAGTTTTTCCTTTTCCTTTTTATTTATATAGTGTCCTCATTTTGTTTTCTGATGAAATTCTGAGTTGAAAGAATCCTTTTCTGTGTACAATGGCACTTCTTTCTAAATCCTATCCTTTTATACACACTTCGTGAGATGACACATGGACAATTTATTTTCTGATGACAAATCCGGCAGTATCAGGTAAAAATTCTCTCAGTGCTTACTCTACAGACAAACCCTTTATGCTTTACCTTACTTTTCTTGGGGTTATATAACTGTAAACTAAAATGAAGTGCAAGATATGTTGCAGTCCTAGTATTTTCTAATGTACGTGGCAAATTTATTACATAAGTATATTTGAAGGCCATGAGTCTTATAGTTCTTACTAGTTCATTAATCTCAATAAATATAAATTTGTAGTCAAAGAAAACATTCTAACTGTAACTCTTAAATCACATAGAACTAAGGAATAATTAGAAATGCAGTCATCACATTGAATGTATTTCTAAAGCACCTTTTCTTATTTAAAGAATTTACTTAGTACAATAATTTTTATAGTTTTTTCACTTTGTTTTAGCTATTAGTCTCTGATATTAACAAGTAAAATTATTAAGCACTGGTATTTAAAAAAAAAAACGTCTAGTTAAAGAGCTCTCTGGAAAAAAAAATGTACTGAGATACTGGGTAATAATTACTTGAGATAATCATGCTTTATGCTTTTCTTTTAGTTGTTTCCTTTCCTTATCCTTATCTTTAAGGATAAATATGAATATTATATTCAGATAAGAGACTTGCTACAGTTGATTGGCTCATGGAATTGTCAGGGCTGACTAAGCCAGTGTAAAATTTATAGGGTCTGAAAGGGAAGCTCATCAAGCTGAAACTCTCCTTTCAATGTTTCAATGTTTCAAAGCTGAAACTCATCAAGCTTGTCACTGACTGTAGTTCCGAAGGAAGACCCAGGGGAAGGGAGAACAATTATAGACCTAGTTGTGGACTCAGCTGCTCATTGGGGCCTCTTACTTCAGGAAAAATCTAACTGCTTCTGAATATCTTGTGAGCATGCATAAAGCAGAAAAGCTTTAAGGATTAAATGCTGCATATTAGCTGTCGGAAATATGTTGTTTTGTCCATTACAGAAGCTGTGTCTGGAAAAACAGCTGTCATGGGAGTAAAAACAATAGTACATATATGATATTCTTCTGTAATCTACAAAATCCAGAAGTTAGGACAGATTAAATAGATATAATGAAAGGGGGGGGGGTATTAGAAATCTGTACCTTCCCTATTTACAAGCCTTTTATAGTGACACTAATCTTTTTAATTTTCTCAGTCTGTGGTATTTTGGGGTAATTGTTTTTGTACGAAGTTGCTGTCATATCACAGACCAACGGATCAATATGGGGTTTTTGGCAGCTAAAGACCTCTATTTCAACTACACATTTTTCATCTTAGAAAATAATCAAAAGGTGGGTTCTGGTTCCCCCAGATAATACATCGAGTTGTAATCAGTCCAGTAACCCACTGTCACCTCTTCTCTATGGCCTGAACGTTGACTTGAGGGTTGTAGCAGTTAGTACTCTGGTTCCCGAGGAGTTAGAGTATCATTATATTTCCTGAAACTATTTCTCTTCAACTTATTAAT